>NC_029776.3:38390301-38393013 GCF_000817695.3 Arachis duranensis | reverse complement strand
ACTTCTGAAAGCATGTAAAACATGGGTTGCCTCCCATGAAGCGCTTCTTTAGCGTCACTAGCTTGACGTTACCCCCTTATTATGGTAGTTGGTAATGCTTGAAGTCTTCTCCTCTGGCAGTGGACTTGTATCCATTGGTTATATCAATGATCTCTACATGCTCCAAAGAGAGAACTCTGTTGATGGTGAAGACCTTAGGTAACTGAGATGGTACAGTAGGGAGATTAGGGGGGATATCTGTGAAATAGGCTGAGACTACTTTATCCCTTGGAGAGAAATCTTCCGTAGGGATCTTCTTGTTCCGCCACCCCCTTGGTACCTTCTTCTTTGTCCCTGGTGCTGTTTTCTTACTCTTGGTGGCTTCCTTTTATGATGAGCCTTTGTTGCTGCCTTCACTTGCTTCTGGTGGCTTAGGTTCCTCCAATTTTTCCTTGACCTATGGCACTTGCTGTTCGCCTTGTCCATCAACCCAGTGAATCTCAGAATGGGCTGGTTGTGCTCCAATGCTTGCTTATTCCTTTAGTATCTCATGATGATCTTTGCTCGGTTATTTGTCCTCTTCATCTTTTTCTAGTGAGAGTTCGAAAACACTGAAGCTCAGTTGTTCATCATGGATCCTTAATATTAGCTACCCTTTCTCCATATCTATGAGTGCTCTAGCAGTAGCTAGAAATGGTCTCCCCAATATGATTGGGTGCAGATGACTCTCTTCCATGTCCAGGATGACAAAGTCTGTTGGGAGAAAGTATTTTCCAACTTTGAGCAACACGTTTTCCACCACTCCTACTGCTTGCTTTTGAGTCTTGTCAGCCAGCCTTATGATTACATCTATAGGTAGTATCTCATTGATCTACAGCCTTTTTACCAGGGATAGGGGTATTAAGTTGATGCTTGCTCCCAAATCGCAAAGTGCTCTATCAAAATTTGTTTCCCCTATAGCACAAGGGACATGAAAACTCCCTGGGTCTTTTCTTTTCGCAGGCAATTGTGTTTGAATGAGGGTGCTGCAATCCTTGTTCATCACTATAGTCTGGCCCCCCTTGAGTGAGCTCTTCCTGGGAAGTAGTTCCTTCATATACTTGATGAATGCTGGCATTTGCTGAATGACCTTGATGAATGGTATGTTCACATTCAAAGATGCAAACGAGTCTAAGAACCTTGAGTACATTTTCTTTCCCACAGCACCCTTTAGCAGTTGAGGAAATGGTGCATATAGTCTCAGCAGCTCCTGTTGTGAGATTTCTGGTTCTTGTTGGTCTTTCTTCTCCTTCTCTACTAAGGTATTTTCAGGTTGTTCTGACAGCTTGCTTGGCTTGTCTTCAGTCTCCTTGTCATTCGTAGTGACCATATTGCAATCCACCCATCTTACTTTCTTCGTTTCACCTCTCGGATTCTTCTTCATGTCACTTGGAAAGCCATCAGTGGGTCTGGGAATATTCTCAGACAAATATCCCACTTGGAATTCCAGCTTCTTGATTGCTTCCCCCCGATTCTTCATATTGGCTCTTACCTCCTCTTTGAACACCTTATTGTCTTGAATGTCTTTGCATATGCTTTCAAGTAAGGTTTCAATCTTAGAGATTCTGTCATCAAGTGATGGTATGTTAAGGGTAGAAGTAGAAGGGTGAGATGTATTGATGTGGTTTTGTGGGTATGTCCTCTGTGTGAATTGTTGGGGAGCTGTGTTGTTGTTAGAGTTGTGACGTCTCTGATCTTGGCCTTAGTCTTATTGACTACCCCACCCAAAGTTTGGGTGATTCCTCCATCCAGGGTTGTAGGTCTTGGAGTATGGATCATGGTTGTGTCTATGTGAATTCCCAATGTAGTTTGCTTGCTCCTGAGTGCCTTCTTCCTCTTCACTTGCTTCCTCTTGAGTTGAAGTGGTGATCGCTGCTACTTGACTTCTCTCCATCTTCTTGGTGAGGTCAGCTAGCTGCTTGGTGATGAGCTTGTTTTGAGCCAGCAGAGCATCTACATTGTTCAGCTCCGTTACCCCTCTAGTGTTCCCTCTTTCGGAAGCATAGAAGTAGTCATTCTCAGCTACAGTTTCAATGACATCTATGGCTTCCTCAATGGTCTTCTTCTTGTTCAAAGAACCTCCGGATGAATGGTCTACGGCCTTCTTTGATTCATATGACAGTCCTTCATAGAAGATGTGCAGCTGCACCCATTCATTGAACATATTAGATGGACATCTCCTTGTTAGGTCTTTAAACCTCTCCCATGCTTCATATAGAGTCTCACCATCTTGTTGCCTGAAAGTTTGGACCTCTGCTCTCAGCCGATTGACTCGTTGAGGGGGGTAAAATCTTGCTAAGAATTTGTTCATAACATCATCCCAAGTTGTCAAGCTCTCCATTGGAAGAGACTCCAACCACTTGGTTGCCTTGTCTCTGAGAGAGAATGGGAACAACAACAGTCTATAGGCGTCAGGTTGAACGCCATTAGACTTCACTGTGTCACATATTCTTAGGAAGGTGTTTAAGTGTTGGTTGGGGTCTTCTTGGACACCTCCTCTAAACGAGCAATTGTTCTGAACAAGGGTGATGAGCTGTGGCTTTAGTTCAAAGTTGTTGGCATGGATGGTTGGTTTTTGGATGCTACTTCCGCAGTTTCCTGGGTATGGGTTAATGTAAGAGCCCAAGACTCTTCTATCTTCCCCACCAGGATTTGCTCTACCTCCTCCACCATGGTTGTGCACCTCTTCCTCAC
>NC_029776.3:38389375-38389583 GCF_000817695.3 Arachis duranensis | reverse complement strand
TTCCGGATTCTCTTGAATGCCGCCATCAGTTCTAGCCTATACCACGAAGACTCTGATCTCACGGAATGGTTGGCTCGGTTGACAGGCGAGCACTCGGTTGTCAGGTGATCAACCATGCATCGTGCAATCAGGAATCCAAGAGATATTCACCCAATCGAATGTAGAACGGAGGTGGTTGTCAGTCACACGTTCATAGGTGAGAATGATG
>NC_029776.3:38387657-38387742 GCF_000817695.3 Arachis duranensis | reverse complement strand
TGGCGGCTCTTTCTTCCTCTTGAAGATCCTATGGAGTGCTTGAGCTCCTCAATATCTCTTCCTTGTCTTTGTTGCTCCTCCCTCG
>NC_029776.3:38387023-38387323 GCF_000817695.3 Arachis duranensis | reverse complement strand
AAGGTAGAGGACTTGTCCGCCACCTTATAGAGTTCTTGGGCTATAACCTCATGGACCTCTATTTCTTCTCCAATCATGATACTATGGATCATGATAGCCCGGTCTATGGTAACTTCGGACCGGTTGCTAGTGGGAATGATTGAGCGTTGGATAAACTCCAACCATCCTCTAGCCACGGGTTTGAGGTCATGCCTTCTCAATTGAACCGGCTTTCCTCTTGAATCTCTCTTCCATTGGGCGCCCTCTTCACATATGATTGTGAGGACTTGGTCCAACCTTTGATCAAAGTTGACCCTTCTG
>NC_029776.3:38382721-38383235 GCF_000817695.3 Arachis duranensis | reverse complement strand
TATCAAAGAAGATGGAGTTCGAATTTTTGCATTAAGGAATAGTGTTAGTCCATAAATAGAAGGATGTGAGAAGAAGGGAAGCAATTTTCGAAAATTAAGTAAAAGATTTTGAAAACATTGTGAAAAACACTAATTGATTTTCGAAAACCAAGAGTGGAAAAGAAATCAAGTGATTTTTGAAAAAGATTTTGAAATTAGAAATCAAAAAGATTTGATTGAAAATTATTTTGAAAAAGATGTGGTTAAGGAGATATGATTGATTTTAAAAAGATGTGATTGAGAAGATATGATTTGAAAAACAGTTTAAAAGATTTGATTTTGAAAATTAAAAACTTGACTAACAAGAAAAGATATGATTCAAACATTAAACCTTTCTCAACAGAAAAGGCAACATACTTGAAATGTTGAATCAAATCATTAATTGATAGTAAGCATCTTTGAAAATGGAAAGAAATTGATTTTGAAAGCATATGATTGAAAAGATATGATTTGAAAAAGATTTGATTTTGAAAAA
>NC_029776.3:38381562-38382618 GCF_000817695.3 Arachis duranensis | reverse complement strand
GCGTTAAACGCCCAGAATGGTGCACATTCTGGCGTTTAACGCCCAAAACTATACCCTTTTGGGCGTTAAACGCCCAACCAAGTACCCTGGTTGGCGTTTAAACGCCAGTCTGTCCTTCTTCACTGGGCGTTTTGAACGCCCAGTTTTTTCTGTGCAATCCCTCTGCAGTATGTTCTGAATCTTCAATTCTCTGTATTATTGACTTGAAAAGACACAAATTAAAAATATTTTTGGATTTTTAATAATAAGGAAAAATCAAAATGCAACAAGAATCAAATAACAATGCATGCAAGACACCAAACTTAGCAGTTTGTATACTACTGACACTAACAAAATAAGACACATAAACACTCAAGTCAAAAAAATTCAAAGAGCAGAGTAAGAAATCATCAAGAATTACTTGAAGATCCTTAAGACACATGAATGAATGTATGCAATTGACACCAAACTTAAAATGAAACACTAGACTCAAAAATATTTTTGGATTTTATGATTTTGTAAATTTTTTTTTGTGTTTTTCGAAAATTAAGTGGAAAAAGATATCAAAATTCTCAATGAGAATTCCAGGAATCATGCAATGTCAGTCTAAAGCTTCAGTCTAAAGAAATTAGACATGGCTAGCCAAGCTTCAGCAGAACATTGCATTCAAGAGTTAAATTGATGAAGATCAATCAGCTTTGGTGATGATAAGAACATCACCTTGAAACACTAGAATTCATTCTTAAGAACTATGAAGAAAAAATACCTAATCTAAGCAACAAGATGAACCGTCAGTTGTCCATACTCAACAATCCCCGGCAACGGCGCCAAAAACTTGGTGCTGTTGCCGGATCTTGGCACTGATGTTACCGGACCAAGAAGCTTGCTCAAAACTTGAACAATCCCCGGCAACGGCGCCAAAAACTTGGTGCGCGAAATTGTGAACAATACTTTTCACAACTCTCATAATCCCCGGTAAAGAACCCCAAAAACGTGGTGTTCAATACCATGGCATAAACACAACTTCGCACAACTAACCAGCAAGTGTACTGGGTCGTCCAAGTAATAAACCTTACG
>NC_029776.3:38379611-38381011 GCF_000817695.3 Arachis duranensis | reverse complement strand
AGCAATGAAGCATTTTCGTGTAGAGACTCTTCCTGGAGTTAAACGCCAGCTTTTATGCCAGTTTGGGCGTTTAACTCCCATCTTGGTGCCAGTTCCGGCGTTTAACGCTGGAATTTCTGAGGGTGACTTTGAACGCCGGTTTGGGCCATCAAATCTTGGGCAAAGTATGGACTATCATATATTGCTGGAAAGCCCAGGATGTCTACTTTCCAACGCCGTTGAGAGCGCGCCAATTGGGCTTCTGTAGCTCCAGAAAATCCACTTCGAGTGCAGGGAGGTCAGAATCCAACAGCATCTGCAGTCCTTTTTAGTCTCTGAATCAGATTTTTGCTCAGGTCCCTCAATTTCAGCCAGAAAATACCTGAAATCACAGAAAAACACACAAACTCATAGTAAAGTCCAGAAAAGTGAATTTTAACTAAAAACTAATAAAAATATACTAAAAACTAACTAGATCCTACCAAAAACATACTAAAAACAATGCTAAAAAGTGTACAAATTATCCGCTCATCACAAAGAAAAGTAATGCAGAAAGTATCTTGTTAGAATTACTTTTTAGTGGGGTTAGTGAACTGAATTGTAAATAACAATGTAAATAACAAAGAAAAACTGAGAAACAGGGGGAAGGGAAGAATTAAAACTAATACGGAAAGCGAATTATCCAAACAGAAAATTAAATCAAACAAACTAAAAAATGCTCAATCTAGTGATCCTCTAATTTAATCATTGTTGATGCACAATCAATCCCTGGCAATGGCACCATAAACTTGATCGGGGGAAAACTTGTCTCTCAAAAATTCCCATTCGGCAAGTGTACCGAATTTGTCGTCAAGTAAAAACTCACAATAGAGTGAGGTCGAATCCCACAGGGATTGATTGATCAAGCAACGTTAATTAGAGGAATGTTCTAGTTGAGCGAATCCATGAATAGAGTTGATACTTGCAGAAAATAAAATGGCAGGAAAGTAAATGACTGAAAGTAAATTGCAGAATTGTAAATGGGAATGGGGGAATTGCTCATAAAAGTAAATTGCAGAAATTAAAGAGAATGGGTAAGATCAGAAATAGGGAGTTCATTGGGCTTAGGAGATGTTGCATTCTCCAGATCAAATTCATTTTTATCTCTTCCTCAATCAATGCACTCATTGATCTCCTTGGCAATCTTAAGTGATTGAACCACAATTTCTTGCAATTCAATCTCTCAAATCTTGATCAATAGCCAATTCCTTGGTCAACTGCTCATGAGAAGAGATGCGGTGTGGTCACTGATTATACCACATGCACTTCCCAAATCAAGTGTTTAGAGGGTTATAGCCACATACCCATCCACACTCAATTTGGTCCAGCATGAGAAAGCATTTCTAGCTAATCTCTTCATTCCTCTTTCAAGGATCCGAAGA
>NC_029776.3:38377727-38379565 GCF_000817695.3 Arachis duranensis | reverse complement strand
AATAGCTTCTTTTCTAAGATAACTATCCAATTGGATGAAGATCGAAAGCTTTCAAGTAAAATCAAAAGGAAAGATAGAAGAGGAACAAGAAAATTAGAATTGATCCATCAAATTACAACAGAGCTCCCTAACCCAATGAAAGGGGTTTAGTTGTTTATAGCTCTAGAAATCAAAATCAAAGATGGACAATACATCATTAAGCTAGAAGTGCAGAGAAAGTAAAAATACAAAGAGTAGTTCTCTCTCCTCCCAAAAAGCTCTTCTCTATTTCAAAACTACTCCTATATATACTACTCTTCTCAGCTTCTAGTTAGCTCTTCAAGTCTTGGGCCTCTGGATCTTTGAGTTTGAAGCAGTTCCTTTCTTTATTTGGGCTTGGCTTACTTGCAGAGAGAAAGTGTGAAGTGGGCAGAGACTTTAGCTCAAGACGTTGGGGGTGTTTAACATTTAGTGAAAATACAAGTTCGAGAACGTTAGTGACACTAAACATTGTCACTAACGTTGCCATGCACCCCTTTGCCTCACGTTAAAGCCCACGTTAACTGGGTTAACGTGGCTTTTAACGTTGCCTTGTTAGCCTTCGAGAACGTTAGTGACACTCAACATTGTCACTAACGTTCAAGTGTGCCACTTCTTGTTTCACGTTAAAGCTCACGTTAACTAGGTTAACGTGGCTTCTAACGTGGCTTTTGCCAACCTTCAAGAACGTTAGTGACACTCAACATTGTCACTAACGTTCAAGTGTGCCCCTAGGTCTCACGTTAGATTCCACGTTAACTAGGTTAACGTGGCTTCTAACGTGGCCATTCTTAGCCATCCCAACGTTAGTGACAATGTTGAGTGTCACTAATGTTGGCTCATTCTTCATTCCTTATCGTTAGCTTCCACGTTAACCAAGTTAACGTGGAAGTTAACGTGGCTCTTGGGGGTTGTGTGGTTGCTCCAACGTTAGTGACAATGTTGAGTGTCACTAACGTTGGCTTCTCTTCCCCCTTTAACGTTAGAGGCCACGTTAACTAGGTTAACGTGGCTTCTAACGTGGCCATTTGTGAGCAATTGCCTCTCTGTTACTTCTCTTCTCCATGTTAGAGTTCACGTTAACTTAGTTAACGTGACTCTTTAACGTGGGCATTGATGGCTTTTGAGAGTGTTTCTGGCAATTACTTTTCTCCTTAACTTTGCAAGTTACCTCCCATTCCTTGCTTCCTTTGGTCCTGAAATCAAGCAATAGAGTGCATCAAAGTTCTAGTCCAAGTCATGGGTAATGCAATATACAATTTTGTCATTAAAATCATGCAAAATCTTCATGAAATAATGTAAAATACACAATGTATGCTTGAATCAAGGTTTGAGTGAATATCTGCCCAAAACTAACTTATTTCCTAAGAAAATGCATGAAATTACCTAAAAACAGTAAAGAAAAGGTCAGTGAAACTGGCCAAAATGCCCTGGCATCAGTTTGCTCATGAAAGTAAACGCAGAAATTAAAGAGAATGGGTGAGATCAGAATTGGGGAGTTCATTGGGCGCAGGAGATGTTGCAATTCTATGGATCAAGTTCATTTTTATCTCTTCCTCAATCAATGCACTCATTGATCTCCTTGGCAATCTTAATTGATTGAATTACAATTTCTTGCAATTCAATCTCTCAAATCTTGATCAATAGCCAACTCCTTGGTCAATTGCTCATGAGAAGAGATGAAGTCTGGTCACTGATTATACCACATGCATTTCCCAAATCAAGTATTGAGAGGATTATAGTCACATATCCATCCAAACCCAATTTGGTCCAGCATGAGAAAGCATTTCTAGCTTGATCTCTTCATTCCTCTTTCAAGG
>NC_029776.3:38375735-38377630 GCF_000817695.3 Arachis duranensis | reverse complement strand
AAGAATAATGAAAACTAGTATTGATCCATCAACTTACAACAGAGCTCCCTAACCCAATGAAAGGGGTTTAGTTGTTCATAGATCTAGAAAATGAAAACAAAGATGGAGAATACATCATGGAACTAGCAGAGTAAAATACAGAGAGTAGTGCTATTTTCCAACCTCCAGAACTCCCTAAATAATTCAAAGCTACTCCTATATATACTACTCTTCTCAGCTTCTAGTTGGTTCTTCAAGTCTTGGGCCTTTGGATCTTGAGTTTGAAGCAGTTCTCTTCTTCATTTGGGCTTGGTTTTACTTGCAGAGAGAAAGTGTGAAGTGGGCAGAGACTTTAGCTCAAGACGTTAGGGGTGTTAACGTTTTAGTGAAAGTATGAGTTCGAGAACGTTAGTGACACTCAACATTGTCACTAACGTTCCAATGGACCCCTTTGCCTCACGTTAGAGCCCATGTTAACTAGGTTAACATGGCTTCTAACGTGGCCTTGCCAACCTTTGAGAACGTTAGTGACACTCAACATTGTCACTAACGTTCCAATGTGCCCCAATGTCTCACGTTAGAGTCCACGTTAACTAGGTTAACGTGGCTTCTAACGTGGCCATTTTTAGCCATCCCCAACGTTAGTGACAATGTTTAGTGTCACCAATGTTGGCTCATCTTTCACTCATCAACGTTAGCTTCCATGTTAACTAAGTTAACGTAAAAGTTAACGTGGCTCCTTGGGGGTTTTGTGGGTGCTTCCAACGTTAGTGACAATGTTGGGTGTCACTAACGTTGTCGACCTCCCTTGCCTCTTACGTTAGATCCCACGTTAACCAAGTTAACGTGGGAGTTAACGTGGTACATTGCACCTTAGGCCAACGTTAGTGATAATGTTGAGTGTCACTAACGTTGGCCTCCTTCCCCCTTTTAACGTTAGAGGCCACGTTAACTAAGTTAATGTGGACTCTAACGTAGCCACTTATGATCATTGGCCCATGTTAGTGATAAAGTTAAGTATCACTAACGTTGGCTCAAAGTCCCTTCTTCACGTTAGAGTTCACGTTAACTTAGTTAACGTGACTCTTAACGTGGGCAATGATGGCTTCGAGAGCGTTATTGGCAATCACTTTTCTCAATAACTTTGCAAGTTACCTCCCATTCCACGTTAGTGGTAACGTTAATTAGATTAACATAACTGCTAAGTGGTTCTTCCTTGCTTCCTTTGGTCCTGAAATCAAGCAATAGAGTGCATCAAAGTTCTAGTCTAAGTCATGGGTAATGCAACATTCAATTTGTTACTAAACTCATGCAAAATCCTCATGAAATCATGTAAAATTCACAATGTATGCTTCAATCAAGGTGTAAGTGAATATCTACCCAAAACTAGCTTATTTCCTAAGGAAATGCATAAAACTACCTTAAAAATAGTAAAGAAAAGGTCAGTGAAACTGGCCAAGATGCCCTGGCATCACAACACCAAACTTAAAGCTTGCTTGTCCCTAAGCAAATACTGGAACAAGAGAATGATAAATGGAATGCCAAGAGAAATGAGTCATTCTTGTGGAAGTCATGTCACTGATTTTATGGTGGTTTCATGCATAGCAACTTAGGTTCATTCCATTACTGGCTTTCAGACCTTTATCATGTCCTAAAATACGGATTTTGCTAACATCCCATGAGACTTTTATTGATCCTTTTATTGTCATTCCAGGGCTTATTTGTGTTCTTCAAGCTAAGTGCTCTATAAGGGGGCAACTCTTTAAGATAAGCTTTTAGCCAACACTCCCGAACCAGTTGGTTCATGGTGCTAGGTGTTGAGACACCCCTAAGGACTTACTCTCTCAAGTCTCTCCCCCATACATACACACCACAGGCATCTGGTTCATTTATTTTCCTTCTTGAGACCTTGGTAT
>NC_029776.3:38372392-38375192 GCF_000817695.3 Arachis duranensis | reverse complement strand
AAGTGTAAGTATGCATGTGTTTCAGCAAGCAGGGTTAAGGATACAATAAGGACACAAGAGATACAAACAGAGACATTTTGATTGCATTAATAAGTGGTGTTGGCATGGTACTTTGCATGAAAGTTAAGTGGCAACACCAAACTTAGTGTGCCACTGTCAATCTAGAATGTTGCAAGTACCCAGTGAAGATTGAAATTCAAATTGTTACATGGCAACACCAAACTTAGAGTGCAATCATATGCCAAATTATTGAAAGTAAACTAAGCAAAGCAAGGAAATGTTACCTACGGTTGGGTTGCCTCCCAACAAGCGTTCTTTTAATGTCATTAGCTTGACATGTTGTTCACGACTTTCTTCCTCTTCTTCCAGTTTGTTAAGAGAAATAACCTCAAGAGGAAAGAGGAGCCAGTTAATGCCCCTTGTTTTGAGTGCCTCTCCCCAGCAAGCCTTCTTCTGTTGTTAGCTTGAGTAAACTTGCTTGTTGGGGTAGGGGTGGGATGGCTTTTAGTTGACCTTTTTTTCTTCATGAATGTTGTCCTTCTTTTCTTGGCCACCATCCTTTTGTTAGGGTTCATGTTGATTGCCTTTACCACCTTGATTTCAGGATTTGGGTATTGTATGATGGGTGGAGCATCCTCTTCATCAAGAACTTCTTGAATTGGTGGTTCAATGAACTCACCCTCTATGCAACTCTCTGTTTCATTGGAGTGTGGGCTCCCTTGATTGACTTCCTCCATTGTTCTTGACCTTTGAATGAACTCCTCTGTTTCTAGAGAGAGTGAAGTGGTCTCTCTTTGTGCTCTCAGCTCTTCAATGAATTGTTCTTTAGAATAGAGTTATGCATTCTGTCTCAATTTTTCTTCATGGTCCCTTCTTGTTATTTTCTTCTCTTCGTTTGTCTTCATTATTTCTTCAAGGAGGAGTTCTATCCTAGTGAGTCTCTCTTCTTCTCTACTTCTTTTGAGCTCTTCCATGAAGAGTTCCATCCTAGCAAGTTTATCTAAAGGTGGTTGGGTAGGTTGTAATGGTTAGGCGGGGTTGGTTTGTGAATGGAATTGGTTGTTTTGTGGTTGTGTGTTCTGAAAGTGGTATGACTCTTGTGGGTAGTGGACTGAGTTTTGTGGATGGTGAAATGAGTTGTATGGATTTGGTAAAGACTTTTGTGCTGAGGCATACTCAAATGATGAAGAATTTAGGCATATAATACTTGGAGGTGAGGTTGTATAATTGAGAGGTGATGGCTCTTGATGAATGGGGTATGAATAAGTGAAATCTCTTTGATTATGATCTTCCCAGCCACAACTTGAGTAGTGATCAATTTCACCAAAATATGGATCATTTTGTGGCTCTGGAAAGTATCCCATTTCATGTTCTTGATACTCCCACCAACCATGAGCATAGTAAAGTGAATCATTCTGTGGTGGTGGAGAGTTTCCCATGAAATTTGATTGACTAAAATATGATGGATGCTCCTTTCTTTCCTGCAGAGAGCTTTGTCTCAAACAATAATCACCAAAAGAAATTGGAATCTCCATTGTCACAGATGAGGAAATTCCCAGTGAGGCAATATCACAAATAGTTAGTTAGCAAAAGAAAATAAAGAAACAAAAGAAAACAAAGACAAAACAATAGTGTCTAATCTAGTAAATCAATCAACCGGTAGTTTGTTAATCACGATTAATCCCCGGCAACGGCGCCATAAACTTGATGCAGGTGGAAACTGTCTCTCAACAAATTTCCTTCGGCAAGTGTACCGAATTTGTCGTCAAGTAAAAACTCACAATAGAGTGAGGTCGAATCCCACAGGGATTGATTGATCAGCAACTTTAATTAGAAGAATGTTCTAGTTGAGCAAATTCAGAATTTGGGTTGAGATTTGCAGAAGATAAAATGGCGGGAATGTAAATAACAGAAAAAGTAAATGCTAGAATTAAAGCGCTGAAAGTAAATGACTGAAAGTAAATTGCAGAATTGTAAATGGGAATGGGGTGTTTGCTCATGAAAGTAAACGCAGAAATTAAAGAGAATGGGTGAGATCAGAATTGGGGAGTTCATTGGGCGCAGGAGATGTTGCAATTCTCCAGATCAAGTTCATTTTCATCTCTTCCTAAATCAATGCACTCATTGATCTCCTTGGCAATCTTAATTGATTGAATTACAATTTCTTGCAATTCAATCTCTCAAATCTTGATCAATAGCCAATTCCTTGGTCAATTGCTCATGAGTCCAAGTTTGAATAGTTTCTTTTCCAAGATAACTACCCAATGGGATGAAGATCGAAAGCTTTCAAGTAAAATCAAGAGAAAAGAAAGAAGAAGAATAATGAAAAAGTTGTATTGATCCATCAACTTACAACAGAGCTCCCTAACCCAATGAAAGGGGTTTAGTTGTTCATAACTCTAGAAAATGAAAACAAAGATGGAGAATACATCATGGAACTAGCAGAGTAAAATACTGAGAGTAGTGCTATTTTCCAACCTCCAGAACTCCCTAAATAATTCAAAGCTACTCCTATATATACTACTCTTCTCAGCTTCTAGTTGGTTCTTCAAGTCTTGGGCCTTTGGATCTTGAGTTTGAAGCAGTTCTCTTCTTCATTTGGGCTAGGCTTTACTTGCAGAGAGAAAGTGTGAAGTGGGCAGAGACTTTAGCTCAGGACGTTAGGGGTGTTAACGTTTTAGTGAAAGTATGAGTTCGAGAACGTTAGTGACACTCAACATTGTCACTAACGTTCCAATGTACCCCTTTGCCTCACGTTAGAGCCCACGTTAACTAGGTTAACGTGGCTTCTAACGTGGCC
>NC_029776.3:38371724-38372298 GCF_000817695.3 Arachis duranensis | reverse complement strand
TATGTCTCACGTTAGAGTCCCACGTTAACTAGGTTATCGTGGCTTTTAACGTGGCCATTCTTAGCCATCCCCAACGTTAGTGACAATGTTGAGTGTCACCAACGTTGGCTCATCTTTCACTCATCAACGTTAGCTTCCACGTTAACAAAGTTAACGTGAAAGTTAACATGGCTCCTTGGGGGTTTTGTGGGTGCTTCCAATGTTAGTGACAATGTTGGGTGTCACTAACGTTGTCGACCTCCCTTGCCTCTTACGTTAGCTCCCACGTTAACCAAGTTAACGTGGGAGTTAACGTGGTACATTGCACCTTAGGCCAACGTTAGTGATAATGTTGAGTGTCACTAACGTTGGCTTTCTTCCCCCTTTTAACGTTAGAGGCCACGTTAACTAAGTTAACGTGGACTCTAACGTAGCCACTTATGATCATTGGCCCACATTAGTGATAATGTTAAGTGTCACTAACGTTGGCTCAAAGTCCCTTCTTCACGTTAGAGTTCATGTTAACTTAGTTAACGTGACTCTTAACGTGGGCAATGATGGCTTCGAGAGCGTTATTGGCAATCACATTTCTCAA
>NC_029776.3:38363777-38371609 GCF_000817695.3 Arachis duranensis | reverse complement strand
ACTAAACTCATGCAAAATCCTCATGAAATCATGTAAAATTCACAATGTATGCTTGAATCAAGGTGTAAGTGAATATCTACCTAAAACTAGCTTATTTCCTAAGGACATGCATGAAACTACCTTAAAAACAGTAAAGAAAAGGTCAGTGAAACTGGCCAAGATGCCCTGGCATCATGTGCACACAGGGCTGTGCACCCGCACAGGTCTAACTATTCGCAGGGTTGTGCATGTGCACAAGTCTGTGCATCTGCACACATCAGAAAATCCTGAAATTCTGCAACATTGCAGAATTTCATATTTCAACACCAACTTTGAATGATCATAACTCCCTCTACAAAAATTCGTTTTCCTCAAACTTTATATCAATTTAAAGGGTTTTCGAAGATCTTTATATCTAGATAAGTTTCATCAGATTTTGAAAACCGAGGCAAAAGTTATGATCAGACAAAGTTTACCAAAAACCAACTTTTACCCAAAAACCACATAACCTCAATTTTAACCAAAATGTAATCCAATACCAATTCAATCACATTTCAACCATACCCAAAACAGCCCAAATTCATACAAACACTATCTCAACTATTTGCTCAATCACACAACCTTCTAAACCATTCAACCATTCAAAAGTCCAATCTTATATCTCATGCCATTCCCTTAATACCACCATTCAAATTCTCAACATTAATGAATGCTACAAGTACCAATTCCTT
Source organism: Arachis duranensis (assembly GCF_000817695.3). NCBI lineage: Eukaryota > Viridiplantae > Streptophyta > Magnoliopsida > Fabales > Fabaceae > Arachis > Arachis duranensis. The sequence continues at coordinate 38,370,899 of NC_029776.3, read as the reverse complement.
TATTCCATTATCATCATCCAATCCATTCAAATCATCAAACTACTTTATTCACTTAATTTCAACATGAACCATAATAACCAATAATCAAAATAATCATCAACGTCCAAAACCATCATAAACACTCATAATCATCACCAACCATCATCAACATCAACAATCACTACAAATCCTCATAAAACTCCCATCCTTCAACAATAATCATCAAATAACGTCAATTTTAGCATTCATTATCAACATCAACTCACATCATAATATTTCATTAACACCAATAATTCCCAACAATCCTCATTAACCACAATATTCATTATCAATCATCAATTAACATCAATCTCACTTCAACATATATAATTTATTCAATCCCCATCAACATGCATACACCACAATATTAATTCAAACAACCATACATCCAATTCAATCCTATCCTATTGGCCACTAGCCTAAGTGTCCATGAACATTACATATTACATAAAGGAAACCGAAACCATACCTTGGCCGATTCCCAAAACGTTTCCGACATCAAAACAAAGCCACCAAGCTTGCTCCAAAGCCTCAATCAACTCCAACAAACACCAAAACTTAATCTAATATCACATATACATACCAACATCAAAATCTAACATATACAAATCAACTAAACACAAGGGTTTTGTGAAACCTTACCTTACCCAACGTGATTAAGGGTAAGATTCAACATTTAACCGCTACTAGAGATCACCTAAACAAGCAAAACCACAAAACTTGCTCAAGAACAAAACTTAAAAACGCAAAACTGCTAGGGCACAAAACTGGAGAGTGAACAGTAATTTCTTATTAAAAAAACTTAGATAGAAAGGAAGAGCTCGTCAAGAGATTCGTGTGGCCATAAACAGCTCGTCAATCGGAGCTCCGGATCAAAAGTTTTGCTAGTAAAGAATTTTATAAAGTCGCGTTGTAAGTATAGATTCTGAACCAACAGAAATCCCTTCGTACAAACGTTTTGGTTGTCACAAGTAACAAACCCTTTTAAAATTGATAACCGAGTATTCAAACCTCGGGTCGTCTTTTCAAGGAATTGTAGGGAGGTATGTTCTTATTATTGGTTATGGGTTTTTGTAAATTTGGGTTTTGAAAGTGAGGAACAAGTAAGTTAAAGGACAAATAAAATAAATAATTAACTATAAAATAAACTTTTGGCAAGATATGAAAATTCGGAAGTCCTATCCCAGTTACTCCTATGAGAATGGAAGTTAATCCCACTTAGTTAACCTTTGCGTAAGCAAGGGAAAGTCAAGTGAACCAATTGGTTAGATTTCCCAAGTCCTAGCCAAATCCTAAGGAAAGACTAGAGTTAGTGGAATTCCAGTTAATTAGCCGACATAACAATCAATCATGAATAGTTGATAACTCAAGAGTTTTCAGTTAATCAATTAAAGCCAATAATATAAAAAAGCTAAATATGAATCTTAGATATGAAATACCTCAAATAACATACATTCAAAGCAATAAAATCTAATATGGACAATATTCATAAGCCAATTGGGCAACATAAATCAAATACAAATAAAAGCATTAAAGTATCTCAAAGTAGAAGAGAAGTCAAAATGATCCCTAATTTCTAAAAATCCTAATCCTAAATCCTAAGAGAGAGGAGAGAGCCTCTCTCTCTAAAAACTACATCTAAAACCTAAAATTGTGAGTCGTGAAAGCATGTTGAGTCTTTGCATGTTCCCTGACTTTAATCTGTGTTTCTGGGCCAAAAACTAGGTTGAAATGCGACCCAGAATCTCTGCCAGTGACTTTTGTAATTCTGCAGATCGCGCACGTCACGCGTCTGCGTCGTCCACGCGATCGCGTCACTCAGCGTGTTTCGTACCATGCGTGCGCGTCGTCCACGCATTCATGTCGTTCGTGCAGCTTCCAATCTACGCGGTCGCGTCAGGCATGCGAACGCGTCACTCTGATTTCTTCCATTTCGCGCGGTCGCGTGAACCATGCGACCGCGTGGCTTTTCGCTGGTCATCTCCTCAATTCCTTGTGTTCCTTCCATTTTTGCACGCTTCCTCTTCATTCTCTAAGCCATTTCTGCCCTATGAAGCCTGAAACACTTAACACACAGATCAAGGCATCGAATGGTAATAAGAGAGGATTAAGATTAGCTAAATTAAGACCAAAGAAGCATGTTTTCAATCATAGAACTAAACTAGGAAGGAATTGTAAAATCATGCAAATCCTATGAATAAGTGGGTGATAAAACCACTCAATTAAATACAATATAAACCATAAAATAGTGGTTTATCACACAGTACCAGACAGACTTAAACCGGTTCGGCTGCCGGTTCGGCTGCCGGTTCGGCTGCCGGTTCGCGGCTTTTCTCGATTTTTCTCAGAAAATACATTTTCTGACTCTGAAAAATTCACTGAAAACAAATTTCATATTTATATTTTCTAATTAAAACTTCCAAATTTTGAATCTATTCTGGGCACTAAAATTATTTTATTAAACCAGTTTTACGTGAAAACGCGGGTTCTTACAATTTGCATCCAAAGATATGCAAGTAGTTTAAGTTTGGAGGGTAACCTTTCCAAAGTTCATAAGGAGTTTTCTTCAAAAATTTCCTTATGATGGTTTTATTCAAAATGTGGCAAGCTCTGTTAACCGCTTCAACCCAAAGGAATTTTGGAACATTACTCTCACAAAGCATAGCTTTTGTCATTTCTTGAATACTTCTATTTTTTCTTTCCATGACACCATTTTTTTGTGGTGTCCTTTGGACAAGAGAAGTTGTGAGATATTCTAAATTCCTCACAAAAAGATTCAAATAATTGGTTTTCAAATTCAGTTCCATGATCACTTATTATAGAACATATTTTTAAATCCTTTTCATTTTGAACTTTCTTGCTAAAAATTTCAAAGGCCGAAAAGGCTTCATTTTTGTATGCAAGAAATAAAACCTAACCAAACCTAGAGTAGTGATCCACAATTACTAAACCATAATGTTTACCACCTAAGCTTTGAGTTCTTGTTGGACCAAATAAATCAATATGTAGCAATTCAAGTGGTCTTTTAATAGAGATGTCTTCCTTTGATTTAAATGAACTCTTCGTTTGTTTTCCCATTTAACAAGCATCACAAGTGATGTCTTTACCAAACCTTATCAAAGGAAGACCTCTTAATAATCCTTTCTTGACAAGCTTGTTTATTTGAAACATACTAGTATGGCCCAATATCTTGTGCCATAGCCACTTTTCAAATTCTTTAGAATGAAAACAAGCAACATTTTGATCCTTTAGTTCATCAAGGGTAAGTCCATACACATTATCACAACGCTTAGCAATGAACAACACATCATTGGTCTTTTCATTTACAACACAGCAATCCAATCTTTTAAAAATCACCAAATAGCCCAAATCACACAATTGACTTATGCTTAACAAGTTATGCCTTAAACCATTAACCAAGAAGACATCATCAATGAAAGTAGATTGATTGTTACCTACTTTTCCAACAGCCATAATTTTACCTTTTCTATCATCTCCAAAGGTCATAAAGCCTCTATCATACTTGTTTAGTTTGATGAAGAAAGTTGACCTTCAAGTCATGTGCCTTGAGCATCCACTGTCCAAGTACCACATATCCTTTTTGTTCTTGGATGCTAGGCAAATCTTCATTAAAACTTCAAGTAACCTTAGGTATTAATGAGCGGATATTTTATACGCTTTTTGGGGGTAATTTCATGTAGATTTTAGCATGTTTTAATTAGTTTTTAGTAGAATAGTATTAGTTTTTAGGAAAAAATCATATTTCTGGACTTTACTATGAGTTTGTGTGTTTTTCTGTGATTTCAGGTATTTTCTGGCTGAAATTGAGGGAGCTGAGCAAAAATCTGAGGTAGGCTGAAAAAGGACTGCTGATGCTGTTGAATTCTGACCTCTCTGCACTCGAAATGAATTTTCTAGAGCTACAGGAGTCCAATTAGCGCGCTCTCAATGGCGTTGGAAAGTAGACATCCAGGGCTTTCCAGAAATATATAATAGTCCATACTTTGCACGAAGATAGACGACGTAAACTGGCATTTAACGCCAGTATCATGCTGCTGTCTGGCGTCCAGCGCCAGAAACAGGTTACAAGTTGGAGTTCAACGCCCAAAACACGTCACAACCTGGTGTTCAACTCCAGAAACAGCCCAAGCACGTGAGAAGCTTAAGTCTCAGCCCCAGCACACACCAAGTGGGCCCCAGAAGTGGATTTCTGCACTATCTATCATAGTTTACTCACTTTCTGTAAACCTAGGTTATTAGTTTACTATTTAAACAACTTTTAGAGACTTATTTTGCACCTCATGACATTTTCAGATCTAAATTTTATACACTTTGACGGCATGAGTCTCTAAACTCCATTGTTGGGGTGAGGAGCTCTGCAGCGTCTCAATGAATTAATGCAATTGTTTCTATTTCTCTATTCAAACGTGTGTGTGTTCCTATCTAAGATGTTCATTCGCGCTTAATTGTGAAGGAGGTGATGATCCGTGACACTCATCACCTTTCTCAATCCATGAACGAGTCTAAACCTTGTCTGTGGTATTCCGAGTAGGATTCAAGGATTGAATGGCTGTGACGAGCTTCAAACTCGCGATTGCTGGGCGTGATGACAAACGCAAAAGGATCAATGGATCCTATTCCAACATGATCGAGAACCAATAGCTGATTAGCCGTGCTGTGACAGAGCATCTGGACCGTTTTCACTTAGAGGATGGGAAGTAGCCACTGACAATGGTGACACCCTACATACAGCTTGCCAATGGATGGAACTTTACAAACAATTGAGTTGAATATTACATTGCAGAATTTCAGAGGACAAAGCATCTCCAAAACTCCAACATATCCTCCATTAATAAAGTAACAATTACTTATTCCAAACACTTTTACTTTTTACAATTAAATCCAAATAATCTTATTGGCATCTTGACTAAGATTAATAAAATAAACATAGCTTGCTTCAAACCAATAATCTCCGTGGAATCGACCCTTACTCACGTAAGGTATTACTTGGATGACCCAGTGCACTTGCTGGTTAGTTGTACGGATTGCAAATTCGTGCACCAAGTTTTTGGCGCCGTTGCCGGGGATTGTTCGAGTTTGAACAACTAAAGGTTTATTTTATTTCTTAGATTAGGAAGATTTTGGCAATTGGGTCAGAGTCTTTTATTTTATTTTCAAAAATATTATTTTTCTTTATTAATTTTTTATCTTTCTTTGAGTCTAGTGTCTTGTTATAAGTTTGGTGTCAATTGTATATTTTATATTTTTCTTTAAAATTTTCGTATTAGTGTTCTTTGTTCTTCCTTGATCTTCAAGTTGTTCTTGTTTATTTCTCTTGTTTGATCTTTAATTTTTCTTGTAATGTGTCTTTTCTTGTTTCACTTGTGTTCTTTTTATAGCATTAATCTTCCAAAAGGAATATACCTATTTAGAACAAGTGTTACATTTACTCCCAATTGGCTAGAGCGTTGGTCTATGTTCTTGGCAATTGGGCATCTTCTTTTTAAAATCTTTTTTCAAAAATAATTTTTCTTGATTTAATATTGTGGGCCAAACTTTAAGTTTGGTGTTTTCTTATTGATCTTTCTTTAATTTTCAAAAATTTATCTTGGTTTTCTAAAAATTTTAAGTTTGGTGTTCTTTCTTTTGTTCTTGGTGTTCTTGTGAATCTTCAAGGTGTTCTTGAGTCTTTTTTGTGTTTTGATTTTTAAAATTTTTAAGTTTGGTGTTCCTTGGTATTTTCCCTCCAAAATTTTCGAAAATAAGGAGCATTAGATCTAAAAAATTTTAAGTCTTGTGTCTTTTATGTGTTTTTCTCCTTCATCATAAAATTCAAAATTCAATATATATATATATATATATATATATATTTTTCAAAAATATCCTAACCACTTTCTCTCTCCTCAAATTTTCGAAAATCTTCATAAAAGTTTTCAAATTTTTTATTTTCTTTCTTTATTTATTTTATTTTTATTTCGATTTTTTTATTTTATTCTATTTCAAAAATCAATTTTCTTTATATAATAAATTAAATAAAACAGACAATATCAACATCTATATCATCTCCCTTGCTCCATCATGGAACTAAGTGGAAATGCACAGTCCAGGAGGACTCTGGGGTCATATGCTAACCCCACTACTGCTTCATATGGGAGTAGTATCTGTATACCCTCCATTGGAGTTAGTAGCTTTGAGTTGAATCCTCAGCTCATTATCATGGTGCAGCAAAGCTGCCAGTATTCCGGTCTTCCACATGAAGAACCTACAGAGTTTCTGGCACAATTTTTACAAATTGCTGACACATTGCATGATAAGGAAGTAGATCAGGATGTCTACAGATAACTACTGTTTTCATTTGCTGTAAAAGATCAAGCTAAGAGGTGGTTAAATAACCAACCTAAGAACAGCATAAAGACATGGAAACAACTGTCAGAAAAATTTCTGAATCACTACTTTCCTCCAAAACGGATGACACAGCTAAGGCTAAGCATCCAAGGCTTCAAACAAGGAGATAATGAATCCATTTATGATGCCTGGGAGAGATACAGAGAGATGCTAAGAAAATTCCCATCTGAGATGTTTTCAGAGTGGGTGCAATTAGACATCTTCTACTATGGGCTTACAGAAAAAGCTCAGATTTTCCTAGATCACTCAGCTGGTGGATCTATACATATGAGAAAAACAATTGAAGAAGCTCAAGAGCTTATTGATACAGTTGCCAGAAATCAGCATCTGTACCTAAGTAGTGAATCTTCCATGAAAGAAGAAGCTAAAACAGTAACTGCTGAACTCACTCATGTAGATCAGGATAATGAATTCAATCAGCAATTAGACTTTCTAACTCAGCAGCTAGCCGAATTCAAGGAAATACTACAGGAAACAAGAATGGCTAACAGGAATATGGAAGTACAGTTAAAGCAAACAGAAAAGCAACTGTCAAAACAAATAACAGAAGAATGCCAAGCAATTCAATTAAGAAGTGGAAAAACATTAAATACCCCATTTCAAAGCAGCAGGAAGCCAAGAAATGAACAAATGACTACTCAAAATCCCTCTGAGGACAATCAAAGCCCAGAGAGGAATAAGGCTGGCGCTGAACGCCCA
>NC_029776.3:38361230-38363130 GCF_000817695.3 Arachis duranensis | reverse complement strand
GAACCCTCATTGACGTCCAAAAAGGGGAAGTAACCCTGAGAGTCAATGAGGAGGAGTTCAAGTTGAATGTTGTCAAAGCTATGCAACATCTAGACACCCCAAATGACTGCATGAGTGTTGATATCATTGACTCTCTAGTAAGAGAGGTCAATATGGCTGAGAGTCTCGAATCAGAGCTAGAGGACATCTTTAAAGATGTTCAGCCTGATTTGGAGGAATCAGAGAGAATAATAGAACCTCTGAAAATCCCTCAGGAAGAGGAGAAACCTCCCAATCCCGAGCTCAAACCATTACCACCATCCCTGAAATATGCATTTCTGGGAGAAGGTGATACCTTTCCTGTAATCATAAGCTCTACCTTAGAGCCACAGGAAGAAGAAGCACTAATTCAAGTGCTAAGGACACACAAGACAGCTCTTGGGTGGTCCATCAGTGATCTTAAGGGCATTAGCCCAGCCAGATGCATGCACAAGATCATATTGGAGGGTAACGCCAAGCCAGTGGTCCAACCACAAAGGCGGCTGAATCCAGCCATGAAGGAAGTGGTGTAGAAGGAGGTCACTAAATTACTAGAGGCTGGGATTATTTATCCTATTTCTGACAGCCTCTGGGTAAGCCCTGTCCAAGTCGTCCCTAAGAAGGGAGGCATGACAGTTGTTCATAATGAAAAAAATGAACTGGTTCCTACAAGAACAGTTACAAGGTGGCGTATGTGTATTGATTATAGAAGGCTCAATACAGCCACCAGAAAGGATCATTTTCCTTTACCATTCATAGACCAGATGCTAGAAACACTAGCAGGTCATGAATACTACTGCTTCCTGGATGGATATTCAGGTTATAATCAAATTGCAGTAGATCCCCAGGATCAAGAGAAAACGGCATTCACATGCCCATCTGGAGTATTTGCATACAAAAGGATGCCATTTGGCCTGTGCAATGCACCTGCAACCTTTCAGAGGTGCATGCTCTCAATTTTCTCTGATATGGTGGAAAAATTTCTGGAAGACTTCATGGATGACTTTTCAATATTTGGAGACTCATTCAGCTCCTGTCTTGACCATCTAGCACTTGTTCTAAAGAGATGCCAAGAGACTAACCTGGTTTTAAACTGGGAGAAGTGTCACTTTATGGTGACTAAAGGAATTGTCCTTGGGCACAAAATTTTGAACAAGGGAATAGAGGTGGATCAAGCTAAGGTAGAGGTAATTGAAAAATTACCACCACCTGCCAATGTTAAGGCAATCTGAAGCTTTCTGGGGCATGCAGGATTCTATAGGAGGTTTATAAAGGATTTTTCAAAAATCGCCAAACCTCTGAGCAACCTGCTAGCTACTGACACGCCATTTATCTTTGATAAAGAGTGTCTGCAGGCATTTGAGACTCTGAAAGCTAAATTGGTCACAGCACCAATCATCTCTGCACCAAACTGGACAGTGCCATTTGAACTAATGTGTGATGCCAGTGACCATGCCATTGGTGTAGTGTTGGGACAGAGGCATGACAAGCTTCTGCACGTCATTTACTATGCCAGTCGTGTTTTAAATGACGCACAGAAGAATTACACAACTACAGAAAAAGAGCTGCTTGTAGTGGTTTACGCCATTGACAAATTCAGATCCTATTTAGTAGGATCAAAAGTGATTGTGTACACTGATCATGCTGCTCTTAAATATCTACTCACAAAGCAGGATTCAAAACCCAGACTTATAAGATGGGTGTTGCTTCTGCAAGAGTTTGATATAGAAATAAGAGATAGAAAAGGGACAGAGAATCAGGTAGCAGACCACCTGTCCCGAATAGAACTAGTAGAAGGGGCGTCCCTCCCTCTTACTGAGATCTCTGAAAACTTTCCGGATGAGCAACTCTTTGCAATCCAGGAAGTGCCATGGTTTGCAGA
>NC_029776.3:38359729-38361012 GCF_000817695.3 Arachis duranensis | reverse complement strand
GTTTGATGTATGGGGTATTGACTTCATGGGACCTTTCCCACCATCATACTCAAATACTTATATTCTGGTGGCAGTAGATTATGTATCCAAATGGGTGGAAGCTATTGCAACACCTACTAATGACACTAAAACAGTGTTAAGATTCCTCTAGAAACACATCTTCAGCAGATTTGGTACCCCTAGAGTATTAATCAGTGATGGAGGCACTCATTTCTGCAATAAACAGCTTTACTCTGCTTTGGTTTGTTATGGAGTTAGCCACAGGGTAGCCACTCCATATCATCCACAGACAAATGGGCAAGCTGAAGTCTCTAACAGAGAACTTAAAAGAATCCTGGAACAGACTGTAATTAACCGTAGAAAGGATTGGGCAAGAAGCTTAGATGATGCTCTGTGGGCATACAGAACAGCATTCAAGACCCCTATAGGGACCTCTCCATACCAGCTTGAGTATGGAAAGGCATGTCACTTGCCAGTGGAACTGGAACATAAGACCTACTGGGCAACCAGATTCCTGAACCTTGATGCCAAGTTAGCTAGAGAAAAACGATTGCTTCAGTTAAATGAGCTAGAGGAATTTAGACTCAATGCTTTCGAGAATGCAAAAATTTACAAAGAGAAAGCAAAAAGATGGAATGATAAGAAATTGTCATCCAGAGTCTTTGAGCCGGGGCAGAAAGTTCTGCTATTTAATTCTAGGCTCAAATTATTTCCCGGAAAATTAAAATCCCGGTGGAGAGGTCCATATGTAATTACAAGTGTATCACCATATGGATACGTAGAGCTTCAGGATAATGACTCTAACAAAAAGTTCATTGTTAATGGACAGAGAGTTAAACATTATCTTAAAAGCAATTTTGAGCAAGAATGCTCAAAATTGAGACTTAATTAAAAGCTCAATAATAGTCCAGCTAACGACATTAAAGAAGCGCTTGCTGGGAGGCAACCCAGCCATTCACAAAATTTAATTTTATTTGTTTTTGTTAATTAATTGATTTGTACAGGTATATGTCAAAGTATCTTCAAGGTAAAAAAAAAGCAATTGATTGAATTCACAGAGTTACAGGGGAATTTGGAAGCTCACTGGCGTGAAAAAGCCAGTAAGAAATGTTTTGGGTGTTGAATGCCTAAAAGAAGCATCCACTGGGGGTTCAACGCCAGTAAGGATAGCCATTTGGGCGTTGAACGCCAAAAAGGAGCATCTTCTGGGCGTTGAACGCCAGAAAGAAGCTCCTTCTGGGCGTTTAACGCCAGAATTACAGCATCCTGGGCATTTAGAAAAA
>NC_029776.3:38359213-38359616 GCF_000817695.3 Arachis duranensis | reverse complement strand
AGAAAGAAGCATCAGCTGGGCGTTGAACGCCCAGGAGAAGCAACAATTGGGCGTTAAACGCCCAAAACATGCACCAGTTGGGCGTTTAACGCCAGGCTGGTGGGGAGGAGGTAAAATTCATTTTTCTTTACAAATTTTCTAATTTTTTATATTTCAAATCATGATTTCTTGCATAAACATGTTTCAAAATGTCATCCTTCAAATCAAAATAGTTTTCTAAGAACCCTAATTTCTAAAATCCCTTTTTCAAAAATAACATAGCTTCATACATAAACATAAACCTTTTTCCAATCCAATTCAACTCTTTTTCCAATTTCTTTTCAAACTTAATTATCTTTTAAAATCTTTTTCAAACTATAAATTTCAAATTTATTTTTAAATATCATTCATATTTTTTTAAATT
>NC_029776.3:38356681-38359099 GCF_000817695.3 Arachis duranensis | reverse complement strand
ACCCCCCTCCCTTTATATCCACTTACAGCGCCCCTCTCATCATCCACCATTCCACACCTACTCTCCTTCTATCCCTCTTCTCTCTTTTTTTTTCTTGAGGACAAGCAAACCTCTAAGTTTGGTGTGCTTATCCGTGATCACAAAAAAACATACTCACTTTGATCATGGCCCCTAAAGGAAAACAACCCAACCCAACCCAAGAGGTAAGAAAGAGAATATTCCAAAGCCACTTTGGAATCAAGGGAAGTTCTTAACTAAAGAACATTCAGACCATTACTACAAAATAATGAGTCTAAGATCAGTGATCCCGGAAGTCAAGTTCGATCTAAAAGAAGATGAATATCCGGAGATCCAAGAACAAATTCGAAACAGGAACTGGGAAATCCTAGCTAATCCTGAAATGAAAGTGGGAAGGAATATGGTTCAGGATTCTATGCAAATCTATGGTAGACAGACAGGCAAAGAATAATTGGAGCTGCCCTCTATGATCATCGGACCTTAGTCAGAGGAAAGATTGTTCACACCCATCCTGACAAAATCAGGGAGATCTTTAAGCTTCCTCAACTGAAGGATGACCCTGACTCCTTTAATAGGAGAATGATGAGGGTAAACAAAGGCCTGGACAAGATTCTAGAGGATATATGGATCCCTGAAGCCAGGTGGACCACCAGCACAACTGGCATCCCAAATCAACTCAAAAGAGAAGATCTCAAACCAGCTGCCAGAGGCTGGCTGGATTTTATTGGGCATTCTATATTGCCCACCAGCAACCGTTCTGAAGTTACTGTTAAAAGAGCAGTGATGATTCACTGTATCATGTTGGGAAAATAAGTAGAAGTCCATCAACTGATCTCGTGTGAACTATACAAAATAGCAAACAAGAATTCCAAGGATGCCAGATTGGCCTATCCAAGCTTAATTTCTATGCTCTGCAGAGATGCCGGAGTGAAGATGGGAATAACAGAGTATATTTCAGTTGAAAGGCCAATCACTAAAATATCAATGGAAAGACAATAGCTGCAGGATGATCCAATCAAGAGGAGAGCACAAGAAGTCCTCCCAGAACTTCCTCAATTCGAATATTGGGAACATCTTGAAGCATCTATTTCCAAATTGCAAGAAGCTATGAACCAAATAAAGGAAGAACAGAACAATCAAAGTAGCATGCTTTGCAAACTGCTTAAGGAACAAGAAAAGCAAGGGCGTGATTTAAGGGAGCTGAAGCGCCAGAAATTAATCTTTGAAGGACCAAGCAACCACAGATCAAAGGAACATCCACTTCCCAAAACACAGGTTATTGAGTTCTAATTTTAGCTTTAACTCTGTGATAGTGTTATTTTAGAAATTTACCTTAGAAGTTATACAGTAGTAGTAGTAGTAATTAGCATATCTATTCTGGTTTTATTTCCAATTAAGTTATAATTTATTTTTCTCATCATCATCAGACATGAATAAAATAGTAGATTTTTAGAATAAAGGAGTAATCTATATTTTTCGAGTTCTTAATAATAAAAATTATAATTAATTATATGTGGTGGCAATACTTTTTGTTCTCTGAATGAATGCTTGAACAGTGCATATTTTATCCTGAATTTTACGAATGTTGGCTCCGGAAAGAATGAGGAACACGAAAAATATTATTGATGATCTGAAAAATCATGAATTTGATTCTTGAAGCAAGAAAAAGCAAAAAAAAAAAAACACTTGTACAAGAAATCATTGGATCAAGAAAAAGAAAAAGCCAATAGCCCTTAAAACCAAAAGGCAAGGGTGAAAAGGATCCAAGGCTTTGAGCATCAGTGGATAGGAGGGCCCAAGGAAGTAATTCCAGGCCTAAGCGGCTAAATCAAGCTGTCCCTAACCATGTGCTTGTGGCATGCAGGTCCAAGTGAAAAGCTTGAGACTGAGTGGTTAAAGTCGTGATCCAAAGCAAAAAGAGTGTGCTTAAGAGCTCTGGACACCTCTAGCTGGGGACTTTAGCAAAGCTGAGTCACAATCTGAAAAGGTTCACCCAGTCATGTGTCTGTGGCATTTATGTATCCGGTCGTAATACTGGAAAACAAAGTGCTTAGGGCCACGGCCAAGACTCATAAAGTAACTGTGTTCAAGAATCAACATATTAAACTAGGAGAATCAATAATACTATCTGAATTCTGAGTTCCTATGGATGCCAACCATTCTGAATTTCAAGGGATAAGGTGAGATGCCAACATTATTCAGAAGCAAAAAGCTACAAGCCCCGCTCATCTAATAAGAATCTGAGCTTCACTTAAAACTCTGAGATATTATTGCTTCTTAATTTCTTTTCATCCTATTTTATTTATCTAGTTGCTTGAGGACAAGCAACAGGTTAAGTTTGGTGTTGTGATGAGCGGATATTTTATACGCTTTTTGGGAGTAATTTCATGTAGATTTTAG
>NC_029776.3:38351623-38355744 GCF_000817695.3 Arachis duranensis | reverse complement strand
CATCCTGACTAAGATTAATAAAATAAACATAGCTTGCTTCAAACCAATAATCTCCGTGGGATCGACCCTTACTCACGTAAAGTATTACTTGGACGACCCAGTGCACTTGCTGGTTAGTTGTACGGATTGCAAATTCGTGCACCAGGTATCCAAATTAATTTGGATCCTGTGAAGTTAATCCACCTTGGTTGCCCAAGTGCATTGAAATCACATACAACATTGTAAATTTGGTTTCCTACTATTCTTTTTTCAATAAAGCATTGTGAGTATGAGTGACCAAATTTCTTACAATTAAAACAATGATTTTCTGATGCATGTTGCTGAAAAGGAGGTGAGTTATGATGCTGGAAATGATTAAGGACTGAAATTTTCTTACAATTGAAATCACATGAATAATGAATTTTTAGAAGAAGTGCATTTCTTTTGACAAAATGATTTTTCTTATGATTGTTCCATTTTGCAAAAGCATTCCAACCAGAATTTTTGAATGTGTTTTGGCTTTTTGAAGATGAGGTTCTATTGTTAAATGTTGGTTTTTTTTATGTAACCTCATTGTTTGGAACATAGCCTAGACCCGACTTATTAGAAACAGTTTCAGTTCTTGAAAGACAAAGCATTTTCATTTTTTAAAGGAACTTCCAGATTTTTCTTCATATATGGGACCATGTCTCAAAATAGATTTGTCCATGTTGGACTTAGTTTTTGATGAAGAAGCCAAAAATATTGTAGGAGATCTATCAAAACCAGCATTATCATTTGTCACATATCCTAAACCAGATTTTTCAAACAATGGTCTTTGACTTGCAAGTAATTTGTCCAAGTTGCTAGAACTTTAAGCAAATTTTTCTAAGTCACCATTCAATCTTTTAATCATTTAATTTAGTCTTTCATTTTCAGCAATAAGCTCTTGAGAAGGATCCACAATGTGCTTTCCTTTTAGTTTTTCAAGTTCGGAATTTAGAAATCTATTTTCTTCAATAATATCCAAGGCACATTCAGTTTCCTTCACCTTTTCTCTCAAAAAATCATTTCACCTTTCAACATTTCTTTTTCAGATTTACATTTAGTGTATTTTTCTAGCAGTTTTGAAGAATTTTGTGTGAGATCATAGTAATTTACCTCATCAAGTTGATCATCACCAACCATGAAGCAGATTTGTGCTTCGCATTCGGAGTCTTCTTCCTCATCTGAATCATTCTCAAGATCTTCCCAAGATGCCATGAGTACTCTTTTCTTTTCTTTCTTTCCTTTTTCTTCCTTCTTGAGCTTCGGACAGTTGAACTTAAAATGTCCAGCCTCCTTGCAATGATGACAAATCACCTTGCTCAAGTCCTTGTATTCCTTTGAACTTGAACCCTTGTACTTGCCTTTGTTTCGCATTAGCCTTCTAAGTCTCCTAGCAAAAAACACAAGTTCATCATCTGAAAAACCATCACTAGACTCACTCTCTTTTGATTCTATTTTTGACTTAATGGCTACTCCCTTTTTCTTTGAGCCCGAGTTTGCGTGTGTGGCTTTATAGGCAAGGAGTTTTCCTCTCAACTCATCATAGGTTATGGGACTTAGGTTGTTACTCTCAGCTAGGATGGTGGCTATTGTTTCCCATTCCTTTCTGAGGCTTCTAAGTAGTTTTCTCACTAGGGTTTGTTCTGAGTAGGTTGTACCGATAGCATCAAGGTTGTTGATTATGATTAAGAATCTCTCAAACACTTCATCAATATTTTCTCCATCCTTCATGTTGAACATCTCGTATTATTTTCGTAGCATATCAATCCTCGTTTCTTTGACCTATTTAGTGCCTTCGTGTGTAACCTAGAGTTTCTCCCAGATTTCTTTGGCTGTCTTGCATATAGACACCTTTTGATACTCTTTAAAGCTGATAGCACGGTGAAGAAGGTTGATGGCTTTGCATTCAGCTCCAGTTTCTTCTTGTCGTCGTCATTCCATTTAGTTTCTTCTTTTGGAGTCACCACTCCATCAGCACTTGTTTTTGTTATAATCTTGGGGCTGCTTACAACAATCTTCTATATGTTGTAGTCAATGGATTGGATGAAGATCCTCATCCTTTCTTTCCAGTAGGCATAGTTCTTCCCGCTGAAGAAGGAAGGCCTGTTGTTTGACTGGCCTTCAGTTAGAGTGTAGGCAATTGTGGTTGTGCCCAAGTTGTTCGCCATTGGACCTCTGCTCCAAGCGGTGAAACTTGATTCTTGAGACCTTGGCTCTTGATACCAACTGAAGGTTATAGAAGACTTAGAGAATAGAGGTTGAATCTATGGCCTTCTTTTAATTTAATGAATTAACTCTTTAAACCTAAACTTTCAATCTGAATCTGTTTGAACTCAGCAGCGGAAAATTTATGAGACAATTTCTTTTTGTCTCATGAATATCAGAAAACAGAACAGTGAAGGGAAGAGAGAAGCTGACACCATCATGTATCCTGGTTCAGTTGCCTTATGCAACGTAACCTACATCCAGTATCCACCACAATAGTGGTGGAATTTCCACTATAGTTAAAATATTACATACACCAATTCCACAGGATTGACACAATCCTTTCCCACTCAAGTTCTAACCTAACTTGACTTGGCTATGCTAATACCTAACTCTTTACTCTTAGTACTTACCCAACTAAGAAAGGGGTACCTCATAGGTACAAGATACAAGACACAATAAACAACCTAAAGAAATTTGAAATTATTCTAGACTTTTCACTCAAGTGTATCATTCAGCCTCTTTCACTTTTTGGCTTTTTTTTAAGCTCTCTCTTTCAACTTTTTACCACTCAAGAAATTATAGAAAGATATACATTGAAAATAAAATTACAATCTGTAAAACATGAAGGACATTGATGCTTCAACAGCCTCTATTGCTATGCGATGAACCAAATTTGTTTTAACTCTAATTTCGTTCTTCATTCTGGCGGAATGCTCCTTTGATAGAAAGCACTGTCCAAGTTTATGAACTCTCGCAGAGAAGACTTCTCAGAACATGAACTTCAAACCCTGGTTCTCTCTCTTTTTTCTAGCAGAAACAAAATTTTCTTTTTTTTGTATCTCCTTGCATGTTGCTGAGATGCTCTCTTCCAAGTCAACTCCTCGAGTTGTGAGCTACCAACTTAGCCTTTCACTTTTATCCATTAATCCCCAATTTGGAATTTTGAAGCAGATCTCTTTCTCTTGGCCGAATGCCTCAGAATAGTAAAGAAGAAAAGTTTTCAATGGCAATCCCACATCTGAACCGTTGAGATACTACTTTGTCCCCAAGAAACAGTCTTGGCCTTTGATTTACAGCAGTATGTATCAGACACCCCTTTCTCCATTTATCTCATATTAAAATAGCAAAAAGTTGGAGACGGAAGGAAGAAAGTAAGATGCATGCAAAAGGAAATGAATTACCTTTAGCCTCTGACTTAGCTTGATATGGTTTGATTTGGGTGATTAGACCTCAACCCCCTTTTTGCTTAACCATTCTCTTTCTTTCTTCTTTGGTGAATGACTTAGGAGCAAAGCTCTCTCTCTCTCTTCTCGGAGTTTTGACCGAAATAAAAAAGTAAACATTGCTTTGGAGGCAACAACTTGGAGAGATCAGCTTGAGTGAGATCAATTTGGGCTTAGGTTGGCTTTGATTCATTTGGCCCGTTTGATTTCTTTGTTATTTTATTTGGGCTTTGTTTGAAAAGGTTGTCTGATGAGCGGATAATTTATACGCTTTTTGGCATTGTTTTTAGGTAGTTTTTAGTAAGTTTGAGCTACTTTTAGGGATGTTTTCATTAGTTTTTATGTTAAATTCACATTTCTGGACTTTACTATGAGTTTGTGTGTTTTTCTGTGATTTCAGGTAATTTCTGGCTGAAATTGAGGGACTTGAGCAAAACTCTGGAAAAGGCTGACAAAAGGACTGCTGATGCTGTTGGAATATGACCTCCCTGCACTCGAAATGGATTTTCTGGAGCTACATAACTTCAATTGGCGCGCTCTCAACGGCTTTGGAAAGTAGACATCCAGGGCTTTCCAGCAATATATAATAGTCCATACTTTATTTGAAGAAAGACGACGTAACTTGGCGTTGAACGCCAAGTACATGCTGCTGTCTGGAGTTAAACGCCAGAAAAACGTCATGAT
>NC_029776.3:38349029-38349460 GCF_000817695.3 Arachis duranensis | reverse complement strand
GGATTCTTCTACCCCTTTCTTTTTCTACTAACATAAAGGAATCTCTATACTGTAACATAGAGGATTCCTCTTTCTTTTCTTGTTTTCCTCTCTTTCATATGAGCAGGAACAGGGAAAAAGGCACTCTTGTGGAAATTGATCCAGAACCTGAAAGGACTCTAAAGAGAAAATTAAGAGAAGCTAAATTACAACAATCCAGAAATAACCTTTCAGAAATTTTCGAACAAGAGAAGGAGATGGCAGCCGAAAATAATAATAATAATAATGCAAGGAGAATGCTTGGTGACTTCACAAAACCAACGTCCATATTTAATGGAAAAAGCATCTCCATTCCTGCCATTGGAGCCAATAATTTTGAGCTGAAACCTCAGCTAGTTGCCTTAATGCAATAAAAATGCAAGTTCTATGGACTTCCATCTGAAGATCCTTAT
>NC_029776.3:38346853-38347932 GCF_000817695.3 Arachis duranensis | reverse complement strand
CCAAGCAATACAGAAGAGAATCCAAAAGGAGAGTGCAAGGCCATTGATTTAATCAAAGTGGCCGAATGCACTAGGGAGGAGTAGGACGAAAATCCTAGTGAGGAAGACCTCCTGGGACGTCCCTCAAACAAGAAGGAGTTTCCTATTAAGGATCCAAAGGAATCTGAGGCTCATACAGAGACCATAAAGATTCCATTAAATCTCCTTCTGCCATTCATGAGCTCTGAAGACTATTCATCCTCTGAAGAGGATGAAGATGTGACTGGAGAGCAAATTGCTCAATACTTAGGAGCTATCATGAAGCTGAATGCCAAGTTGTTTGGTAATGAGACTTGGGAAAGTGAACCTCCCTTGCTCATTCGTGAACTAGATACTTGGATTCAGAAAACTCTACCTCAAAAGAAACAAGATCCTGGCAAGTTCTTAATACCTTGTACCATTGGCACCATGAGCTTTGAAAAAGCTCTATGTGATATGGGGTCAGGGATAAACCTTATGCCACTCTCTGTAATGGAGAAGCTGGGGATCATTAAGGTACAACCTGCCTTGTTCTCAGTGCAATTGGCAGATAAGTCATTGAGACAAGCTTATGGAATAGTAGAGGACATGCTAGTAAAGGTTGAAGGCCTTTACATACCTGCTGATTTCATAATCTTAAACACTAGGAAGGAAGAGGATGATTGCATCATCCTTGGAAGACCTTTCCTAGCCACAGCAGAAGCTGTAATAGACGTCAACAGAGGTGAATTAGTCCTTCAATTAAATGGGGACTACCTTGTGTTTAAGGCACATGGCCATCCCTCTGTGACAAAAGAGAGTAAGCAGGAAGAGCTTCTCTCAGTTCAGAGTCAAGAAGAGCCCACACAGTCAAACTCTAAGTTTGGTGTTGTGAGGCCACAACCAAACTCTAAGTTTAGTGTTAAGACCCCATATCCAAACTCTAAGTTTGGTGTGGACAACTATACAACATTGACCTGATCACCTGTGAGGCTCCATGAGAGCCCACTGTCAAGCTAATGACAATAAAAGAGCGCTTGTTGGGAGGCAACCCAATTTTAATTATCTAATTTTATTTTATT
>NC_029776.3:38344717-38344973 GCF_000817695.3 Arachis duranensis | reverse complement strand
AACCCAATTTTATTTATCTAATTTTTATTTTATTGTTATTTTGTGTTTTATTAGGTACATGATCATGAGGAGTCACGAAAAGAATCAAAAAAATTAAAAACA
Organism: Arachis duranensis; assembly: GCF_000817695.3. Lineage (NCBI taxonomy): Eukaryota > Viridiplantae > Streptophyta > Magnoliopsida > Fabales > Fabaceae > Arachis > Arachis duranensis. The sequence goes on along the minus strand of NC_029776.3, from coordinate 38,344,871 downwards.
GAGTCAAAAACAGAAGAAAAAAATTTTTCACCCTGGAGGTAGCGCAGACTGGCGTTCAACGCCAGTAAGATGCATCTGGCTGGCGTTCAACGCCAGAACAGAGCACCATTCTGGCGCTGAATGCCAGAAACAAGCAACATCCTGGCGCTGAACG
>NC_029776.3:38343427-38344109 GCF_000817695.3 Arachis duranensis | reverse complement strand
GGACCCCACAGGATCACCTCAGGATCTGTGGACCCCACAGGATCCCCACCTACCATATTCCCACCTTACCTCTTAATCCTATTTTTGTGATTTGTATCCCCCATGTCACAAATCCCAACACTCCTCACATCAACCCACTCTTCCCCATAAACCCCACCTACCTTCATAAAATTCAAAACCTCTTTCCCACCCAATCCCACCCATATAGCCGAATCCATCTCCCCTCACTCACTCCATTTTCTTCTTCTTCTTCTTCCTCTCTTCTTTTCTTTCTTGCTCGAGGGCGAGCAATATTTTAAGTTTGGTGTGTGGTCAAAGCACAATATTTTTTGTTTTCCACTACCATTAATGGCACCTAAGGCCGGAAAAGGAAAAGGGAAGACAAAAGCTTCCACCTCCGAGTCATGGGAGATGGAAAGATTCATCTCCAAGAGCTATCAAGACCACTTCTATGATGTTGTGGCAAAGAAGAAGGTGATCCCCGAGGTCCCTTTCAAGCTCAAAAAGAATGAGTATCCGGAAATCTGACATGAAATCCAAAGAAGAGGTTGGGAAGTCCTAACCAACCCCATGCAACAAATCGGAATATTGATGGTTCAAGAGTTCTATGCCAATGCATGGATCACTATAAACCATGATCAAAGTATGAACCCGAATCCAAAGAACTATCTCACAATGGTTC
>NC_029776.3:38307274-38340162 GCF_000817695.3 Arachis duranensis | reverse complement strand
ATCACAAACCATTCAATTATTCACCATCTTCATATTACATGTCAATTTGCTGCATAGAAAATACTAACATTTTGAGTGTTGTTCATTCAGCAATAGAGAGTATGTAAAGGTAGGATTGGGTAAATTAGAGAGATGGTGTATTGAGGCCACTGATGAGGTGAGCACCAATCAACCATTTGAGATCATTCCTTCTATTCCATATTTATATCATAACATGAATCTGTCATGCTCAGTATGTTGGCTCAGCCTAGGAGGAACTGAAACATATTGAGCAAGCTGTAAGATTCCTAGTAAAAGTCAGTTTTACAAAATCTTGAATTCATATTCAAACAATCAAACGAAAAGAAACTCAATATTGCTCATCTTCCATTCAATTCTTAATCTCAGGTATTGCATCTGAAGTAACAAAGGAGCTCTGCCCAATGAGTGTCTTATTTTCAATTTATAGCTACCTGTAAATTGATATACCTCAATTCCATTCTCTTTCTAATAACAAGAACAATTAATTAAGATCAACATCATGAACAATTTATATATACTTAACAATTTATAAAATTAACAAATTATCAAAAGGTCAAGAACAACATAACAACTTAACAATCTAAAATTTAAAAGTTAAGAACAACACTAAAACATTAATTTATCAAATTAACAAGTTAATAAGATCAATTAGAATTGAAAATCAAAATAACAAGAACAACTAAAGCTTTAAAATACAGCAAACCAACAAGAAAACAAAAACTTGAACAACATACTAATCATTAAAAACAACAATTAAATAAAATAATAACTGAATAATTAATACAAGAAAGAACAAATAAAAGAAAATAAATTACCTTAGGCTGGAGCATGTTCTGAAATTCGAACAGAACAGGGAGAGGGAGAGGGAGAGGGAGATGGAGCTTTGACATGCAATGGAGATGGTTGAATAGAAACAGAACGGTGGGACATGACAGTAACCAGCAACCAGCAACCAGCAACCAGCAATTACAAAACAGCAATTACACTAACATTGGTACATTATGAAACAGAGCCAGTAACCAGAGCAATTACAAAAAATCACAAAATATTAAAATGAAATTTTGAACAAAATTTTCAGAAATTAAAAAGAAGAAGAACCAAGTATTCAGAAATTAAACAGAACCAGTAACCAGAGCAAAATTAAAAAGAAGAGCCAGTAACCAGAGCCACTAACCTTCCAAGCAAACATGGGAAGAGGGAAATTCCAGGGAATAATCTGACCAGCAACACTAATTGGTTCATACAATGTTTGCACATGATATTGCCCATCAGCAATGTTTTCAATGTTTGCAATGTTTCCAATATCAATATTACAGGCTTACAGCAACCCATTAATCTCATAGATAATTAGCATAGTGATACACAATAAAAAAATTAATAGTAGCAAGGTTGAAATCAAGAATATCAGAAACAAATCACAGATTAACTGATTAACCAACAAACTAAAACCACAATTACAGTTACAAAAATAAAAAATACCTTCGAGGGAAGGGCCGCGCGATGGAACAGAGCAGACGCCGCTGAAGGGACAGGAGCGCAGTGGAACAGAGCTGGCGCGGCAAGACAGTGGCTGCGCGATGGAGGCTTTAACGATCGAGCGGTGGCTTCGCGATGGAGGGAAGGAAGTTTGCGACGTTTGCTGCGCGAAGGAAGGGAAGTGAGGGAGCAGGCGGTGGCTGTTCAAAGTTGGAAGTTGCGACGGCAGCGGTGGTTGGACGGAAGTGGCGGTGGCTGGACGGAGAGTGAGAGTGGAGACTGGAAACGTGAGAGGTGAGAGGTGAGAGGTGAGAGTGAGAGTGGAAGCTCGAGAGAGGATAGGGGTGAGGTCTGTGCCTCTGTGACTAGGGTTCCCTTTGGCCCTTCAACATGCAAAACGCGGCGTTTGGGGCAAATATAAAAAACCGGCCGGGTCACGGTTCGGTTCGACCGACCGGTTCCCGGCCGGTTCGACGGACCAACATTGGTTTTCAAATTCTGCGGTTTTGTGTTTTGTTCGAACCGTATTTGCTAACGGTTCCCGGTTCGACCGGTCCGACCGGCCGGTTCGAACCGGTTTTCAGAACATTGTGTAACACAAAGCCATTTATGGCCTAGAATAGGCTCCTAAAGCCTGATATTTAACCATAACTACATCATTAATTAAAATATATTGCTTCACTGTTTACTCGAATTACTCCTCATTCTATTATCTATATTTTGATTTATGTTGATGTCATGTTAGTTACAGGCAATGATAAAAATGAAATCAACAATGTTCCGACTAAGCTGCAATCTAGCTTTTTGGTTAAAAAGCCTTAGTGATTTCAATTCTTTTTTAGGCATTGCAGCCATTAAACATTCTAACTCTCTTATAATATTAAACCAAGCAAAATATATTACTGAATTGCTTCAAAGAACAAAAATGCATGACTCAAAACCAATGAATACTCCTATGATCTCTTCTTTAAAACTTACTCCTCAGTCAGGAAAACTTTTTGAAAATCCAATTCTTTTTTGAAGTATTGTTAGAGTTCTTAATGGTGTTAAATTGTGACTTGAGTTGCTTGATTTTATATCTTATAAATTCAGAAAAATACTCTTCAACTTTTTTCTCAGATTTTAAAACGGTGCATGCATCCAACCATCTTGTTTTTGAAAGCAAAATCAATGGAAGCAAGTAACCAATTAGATAGATTGTAATTATTTGTATACTTTTGTTGATATTTATCACTTTCTTTTCCTTGTTGATATTCAATGAAATCAAATTGAGGAGGGATACGTTCTGGAAGAAGATGATTTTGATGGTGTTGTCCTCGAATTGCAAACAAAACTTCTTGTTGCCAAGTTGTGTGATTATTCTGATTGAACTTATCTCCAATAGGATTGAAGGGTCTCTGATTTAGAAAATGAGAAGATATAACCATCATGGCTGGATTCAAATGTGTGATAGTGGGAGTGGTGTCGATCGAAGTAGTAGAATCATCAAATTGATCTCTCATGGATCTTCAATCTAGGGCTCTTGATACTATATAGAAAAACCAGAACAGTTTCTTAGTAAGCAAGAAACCAAGAAACCAAAAGGAAAAAAAATAAAAGAGAAGTATAGAACAGAAACAGTTCTTCACTGAAAACAATATTATTCAAGTATTACTCAAAAGTTTTTTTTATAAAGAAATTTGATCCCTATTTTTAGTGCCCAATGCCAACAAACCAAATCTAGCGCGTAGCACCCGAACCATAAATAACTATTTTTCTATTACATCTTTATCCTTCACAATTAACATATGAATGAATACAATCTGTTAATTATTCTTCCGATATCACTTTTTTTTTCTCCTCTTTTTCTCTTTTTGAACATAAACTCTATATACGTCATGTGTATCTATATTTTTATATTTATTTAATTTATTTTTAAAAAAAATTCCGCCCATGCTTATTTCAAAGTGTAAAGTCTGTGAGTCCTCTCATCCTTTTCTGAATGCATGACTGCGGAAATTCAACCAATTAATTTTGATTCTTATTCACCTTTTTCTGCTCACGAATATGATTATTATGTAATTGCATTTGCTTTTATCGTATAGAGTATATAGAACAGAACATACTCTTCAATATAATAGTAAAATTGAATCCAATTTTAACTAGTTATTAGCTAGAGTTGACGTGCAGCAGTATATGATGTTTCAATTCGCCTTATTCTATTTATTTATTAATTTAACTTGCCGTTATTAGTGAAATAAAAATGTTATTTATTTATTAAAATTATTAATATATTCTGTATAAATATATATGTATAATTTATTTTATTTTTAATATATATTTTATTTTAATTAATAATTAATTTTAATAGTTGATTTTAGTGTCCAAATAATATAGTCGTTAATTACTAGGAAGCCAACTACCATGGTGGCGTATCACTGGTCCAACATTATTATGGCTCTCCATTTTACAATATCATAAATTCTCCATTGGATCCAAAATTATATATTTAAGCCCGCTGGCTGCTTAATACTTTATTATTACAATTTTAAAACAATAATTATTATATAGCATTAATAACAGGCTATATAGTAATTTTAAATAAAGTTTGACATTCTATTATATATGAAGTTTAGTTTGGTAGATCAATCATATTATATCCTTGAGTTATCGTAAAGAAGTAAACTCTAATACATCATACAATGGATCTAAATAAGCACACATCACGTGTATGTATTTCAAAATTTAAGAATTGAAACTTACATCAAGATTATCGTTAAATTATATTGACTTCTCCTAAAATTAGGCGTTATATTGCATATAATTAATATTTTTATTAATTTATCATAAAAAAAATTAAAGCAACATTTATTTGAAAATGTTAATATCATATTCACAACTTATATGAGTATTTTAGGTTATAATTTTTCCAATTTCCCCTTATATGGATATATTTAATAATATAAATATGGGTTGCTAACAATATTATTGAAAAATTTAAACTATAAAATTTTTAAAGAAACTTTTATGAAGATTTTAATAATAACCAATACATAAATTTCATTGAATTTTATAATTTTTTCATTATGACACTGGTTAGCAAAATTTTATGACCGGGATTTTATCTTCTTTTTCTTTCATGCACAAAAAGTTATATTTTTTCATTATATTTTATTAATTATTTTGTGATAGTCAATTACTATATATGAAGAGTGTATATATGAATTTCTCATGCTATATATAATATAAACTATAAACTATAAACTAATATACAAAAAAATTAGAGCAATTGATTTATATTTTTTATACTATACTTTTATGATAATAAAGATAAAAATATAGTAGAGATTTATGAGAAAATAACAAAAAAAATAACTTTGCTAATAGATAGAGTTTTTAAAAAATATTTTTCTAAAATCAGTTCTACTACATATATAAGCATTTTTCATAACTAAATTCAATTAAGTTGTCCTAATTACTAATTGATCCAACAAAATCTACCCACATAAAAAATTGCACACTTCTTCTTCTGCTGGTACATTTAATATTATATGTATTACTCACTATAAGAAAATAGACTTATTTTGACACTTTATTTTTTAACACCATAATTAAATATCAAAATTAATATATATTTTTGACAAATATCACAAATGTCAAGTTTTTTATATTTTTTTGACGAAAAATTTGACCGTAGAAAATTATTTCTCAATTTTGACACTCATTTGTTTTCAATTTATTCTACTATTTTTTTTTCTTTTTTGGGCTCTGTTAATTTTGACATCACACTGCTCTCAATTTAGGATTATACTACTCATTCTTTATCTTCAAAATCTCAATTTATTCTTTAGTTTCAAGATCATATCTCATTCTTTGTTAAATTTTTTTGTTGAGAATATTTTATAGTCAATAAGTGTCAAAATAAATAGTATTTTTGACAATTAATAAGTATCACAGAAAATATGTTCTCAAAATTTTCTAACAAATTATTTTTGACAACCAATATTTATCAAAATAAGATTTAAATTTTTTTCACAATCGCTTATATGTTAAAAATACTATTTTTGACAAAACTTTTATTAACATATTTTCATAGTTAAAATAGTGTCAAAATTTATTTTTTTTTTTGACAAATTTTAATTTTCTTTTACACATTATAACCCTCAAAAATAATCTATATTGTTGTAGTGACTATTTATAAAGTTATATGTTTTTCTTCCAAAATTTTTATATTAAATTCAAAGAGCAGAAAGAAAAAAAATAAACAAAAGTTGTAAAATTTTTTTAAAAAAATGAAAAAAATGCAAAAAATTAAACATGGACATAGAATTGTGTGAAGTTGAATACAAATAAATTATGTATTCAAAATTAAAAATATAAAAAATTAATTACTAAACATAATATTTTTGCTACACAAACATAGGAAAAGAAGAATAAAAAAAAAGGACGAAAAATACAGAATTTTCGTCTTATCTTTTATAGATTTCTATCTTTCTTTAAAAATTTTTTGTATTTATTGTTAAAGAAGAGAAAAAAAATTAAATAAAAATTATAGAATTCTTTAAAAAAAATAAAAACACAGGAATTTAAACTAACAAATACAGAAATTTGGTTGCAAAAATATATAATTTTTTATTTTTTTTTCTTCTTCTTTGTTATTGTTATTTCACCTTCTTTGTTTCACATTTGTTTTTGTTTTTTATTTTTGTTCTTTTTTAAGAAAAAGGTAAAAGAAAAGGATGAAAAAACAGAACAAATATGATGATAATGATGCAGAAAAAGAAAAGGTATAAATTATATTAAAAATATAAATTTATTATTTTTTAATAGAACTTCTTGTTTTGATAGGATACTTGTTAACAATTTTCTTAAGAAGAAATAAAATAAAAGACAAGACTATTATTACATATGCTATCAAAAACTATATACAATATTTAATATACAATTCCAATCCTCTGGACGACATTCTTAGATCCACCCTGTGATGGGGTGAAATTTTTTTTATAAAATGTATTTTTCAATATTTTATACGATAATAAACTAAGGTAAGAATATGATGAGTATCTATAAATAATTCATTTTTTAACTTCAAAATCAATTCTTAAAACTTATTTTTACGGCTTTATTTTTAAATAGATATAGACATATGGTGCACAAAATGTCTTCATAGCATTACAATGTGGAAAGAAACAATCAAGGTAGCAGAGAGAGGCATTATGCATGGCCCATGCTTATTTCAAAGTGTAAATTCTGTGGGTCCTCTCACTCTCTTGAAACCAATTTTAACTGGTTAGTTAAAGTTGATGCGTAACTAATTTTGATTAGTGTAATAATTAATTTATTAAATTTAATTTTTAAATAAATATTAAAGTTTGAATTTTATTTTATATATATATATATAATAATTTATTGGTTAATAATATATTTTTAAATTAATTTTTTATCTATTAAATTAGAAAATACAGTAAAAAAAAAAAGTTAAAATTGACGTGCAGTATATGTTCAAGCCTTATTCTATTATTTATTAAGTAATTTAACTTGACAAGCCAAAATTAAATAGTTATATTTATTACTACAAAGTCAACCACCATGGTGGCGTATGACTGCAGTTTGCAACCTTATGGTCCAACCTTGCTTATTATGGCTCTCCATTTTACAACATAATTTGTCCATCGAATCCTAAAATAAATATTGAAGCACGCTAGCTGCATAATACTTTATTAGAATTGTTTTTTTTTTTAATTTAAGTTTCGGTGGCACAAACATAAAATTGCTAATATATTTAAAAAAATAAAAAAATGCAATATTTTTTAAAATTGATGTTATTAGAATTAACAAACAAATTAGCAGGTATTGCAATTTTATTTTTTTATGATTTTACCAAAATTTAGTTAATCTAATTAGCGGATTAATCATTTACTTTTAAACTATTAATATAAAATAAAATAAATAAAGAATTAAAATTTTGTTCTTTTGTCTATTTTGATTTTGAGCGTAACACAAAGAGCCAAAAACTTTTAAGTACTCATAATTTGGAATTGTTTTATGAAAAACTTTATACGAAGTCCTGCCCTTCAGTGTTGAGGATGGTATACGATTAATTAAATAGACATCAGTTAAGACACATTTTCCCCAAAACTGAATAGGAGGATTGCCTTAAAAGCGTAATGATCTAGCAACATTGAAAATATGTCGATGTTTGCGCTTCATTCATCCATTTTGTTGCGATGTATTAACACATAACGATTGGTAAACAATCCCTTGCTGTAAGAAGTATTGTTTTAAGAACATAAATTTTGTTCCATTATCAGATCACACAATTTTAACATACTTGTTATATTGGCGTTCAACCAACATGAAAAAATTTTTCAACATAATTAATACCTCTGCCTTTTCTTTTAACAAATATATCCAAACTACTCGTGAACAATCATCTACAATAGTTAAGAAATACGAAGTACCACATGAGGAGGGAGTTCTATAGGGTCCCAACAAGTCATAATGGATCAAATAAAAAATATTGAAAGCTTGATATCACTTAAAGAAAACTTATCTCTTGTTTGTTTGGATTTTTCACAAATTTCACAAATCTCATTGTTTGTAGATTTCTCACTTACATTAGGGAGCATTTGCACAATTTTAAATGATGGATGCCCTAATCTCTTATACCAAATCGCTAGTTGATTCTCTGTTCTAGCATGACAAGCTTGAATCTTATGCGCCCCATAATACCAATAGAGCCCATCCTTCCACTCACCCGCTCCAATCAGCGTCCTCGAAGTGCAGTCCTGTATGACACAAAATTTATCAGTGAATTGTACTAGACAATATTTTGCATCTGTTAATTGAGAAACTAAGAGTAAGTTGCATTTTAATTTAGGTACATAGAGAACATTTTTCAATTCAAGTTCTCCGTCAAGAATCACTGTCCCTTGCTTGCACGCTATCACTTGCTCTCCATCCAGTAAATGTAACACCTTACCATACTTAATCTTATGCTTAAGTCATAAGACTGAGATAGTAAAGTATTACGATCTCTAAAAATAAAAATATATATAATAACAAAGAAAAAGATACTTAACTATGAACCTTGAAAAATGAGTAAAATAATATCGCAAAATAAAAAGTACAACGCTCAGGAAAGGATTACTTGCGTGCTAAGAAACCTAATAGGAACATGATGAAGATAAGCAAAAGAAATATACATAATAATAACCCAAAAGAACATGCTCAAAACCCTAGTTCTCCATAAAACCTCTAAGAGGTACATAAACAAAGTATTCTTACATACAAGAGGAGAAACTATGCATATATATACATCAAAATAACAAAAGGAGACCCCAAGGTAAACCACTTCGCCGCAAAACCTTTAGACGCCTACCGAGAAGCCACTCGACCTGCATCTGAAAACAACAACACAGTATGGGGTGAGAAACAGAGGTTCTCAGCATGGTAAAGGTGCCACACATGTAATATATAAGGTTCTGGAAATGCCAAAGGCAATCCTAGAACTCCAACATACAGTTATAAAACTTAATTTCAAAGCAGAAGCCATAAAAGAGGTAGGTAATCTAAAACACTCCTAGACTTACTCACTTTTAAACCTAACATCAACGCCAACCCATTTTACCCTTCCTCCGCTCCTTCGTCATCCATAAATCATGTAGAGACAAGCAGCCAGACAAATTCACACACAAGAAGAAGCAGATAGAGCAAGTAGCAAGTATGGCAGGTACCAGGATATATATTCAGTTAGGCAATCTCAGATAATACATAGCAATCAAAACAAACAAATGCGCATGATGCATGGCTGTCCTATGGCTATTGATATCAACTGTTGGTTACGTAGCCATCCCGACATGTTCTCAAGCTCAAAATACACCATGGGGAGGACCCCCAAGCTGACATGGGGAAAAGAACGTCCCAAGCTCAATAATATCCATGGGACGAATTCCAAGCTGACATGGGGAGAAGAGACAACACCCCAAGATGACATGGGGAAGGAATACCCCAAGCTGACATGGGAAAGATAGTACCCCAAGCTCAATAATGTTCAATCATTAGTGTACATATGCAACTCTGGCATACTCGTGACATTACTGCACTTTCTCAATAAATACCACGGAAAAATCCCGGCTGACATGGGGAAGACAACGCCCTAAGCTCAGGTTATTCAATCATGTCTTACAATTCATCATTTTCATTCTCAATACTAATTCATGTCTTAATCTCGTCATTCTCCATTTCACTCAATTCATTGATCATACATTTTTATTATTCTTGACTAATTAATATCATCAAGTCTCAATTTCTTACATTACTCTCTTCCTTCATCTTATCAAATCAAATACTATCTTCTAACACTTTAATATCCACCTCAATTCATAAAACTCATGTATTATTCAACAATCCACCCTTTTCAACCATAATCTTCCATTTCAAAAATTCATTAACCCATTCCCTTCATTCATTCATAACCAATCATAAATCAACTTCAACCAATTAAACAAGCCATAACCACCAAATTCCATTAACATATATCAACCTCATCATCAACCCATCATTAATAAATTCAAGAACACACATTCAACAATACCAATAAATCATGCTCATAAATTCCAACACAAGCTCAATTTCAAAAACACATATTCAATAACTTCAACTACTCATGCTCATAAATCCTAATTCAAACTCAGTCATAAATCTATTCAATATCACCATAAGACTAATCATTTAATGCATCTTACCTTCTCAACTTAACCTATGGTTCTCTAGCCTAAGTTTTCACAAAACCTTACATGTTAAATGCGTGAAACCTAAAGCATACCTTGGTCGATTTCCCGCTCAACCCAGAACACTTTTAATTTCACTTTTATTCAAGCCCTGGGGCTCCAACATTACCAAGCTCAGATTTCCAGCCTCAAAACTCCACTTCCAAGCTTCCAAAATCACCAACAAGCTTCAACAAGCATCAACATTCACATACACACTACCTAAATGACAATTACCACATCCAAACATAACAAATAAATATAATGCCTAAATTCAAAAATTCCATTAGGGTTTGAGATCTCTTACATTTACCCACTGATCCTTGAGCAACACCCACAAGAAATCAAGTATAGTTGACCCCTAAAATATGAAAATCATCAAGGAATTGAGTTCCTCAAACCTTAAACCCGAAATTTATATACCAGCAGAAATGGAGCTAGGTAAACACGATTTACTTACTTTTTTTAGATAGAATTGAAGAGCTCAACAAGCCCGACGTGTGGCCACAAATGACTTGTCAATCGGAGTTCCGGATCAAAAGTTATCAAGGTTTGAAGATGAGGTTAGAGTTTGCTTCTTCTCCTCCCCTTCCATGGCTCCATTCAGCGTGTTTGATGATTAATAGAGGAGAGAGGGGGTTCTTTTAAGTGTTTTATGCTCAGTTGGGTTGGGCCTTGGGACCATTTTGGGTCCGGTTCAACCAGTTTGGTTTATTTGGCTCAATCTTGGGCCAAATTTTTCGAAATTGGTATCAAAATTCTCGTTTCAACGAGTTCTATCCTATTTTGATATTAGTTTTGTATTTTTAGCTTTCCTACTAAAAATTGATTTATTAACTAATTATTTACCGGTTTTAGTGGAGTTTACAGTAAACCTACTGGACACCCGCGTATAGTTTTCTTTTCACATAAATTTTTTAGGGTTCTAGTCATGTGGTTGGAAGCTCCACTATTAATGATCCATAAATCAAAAATTCTCTTACCAGTCATTTTCTCAGATTCATTTGATTTTTGCTTGTTAATCATATCTACCAATACATTCCATTGTTCATTGGTCAATCCTGACATCTCACGTCTCTTGTCTTCCGTGTTGATAGCATGGGTACCACTTCCATCAGTGTGTGCCACATTTGCACGTGCTGAAATTCCTCGAATACGTGTGTCTTGTCGTACGTAGCCTTTGCCACAGTCTCTTCCTTCATTCCTTGGTCGATCCCCCTAATATTCTGGACATCCCACAATCTAAAAGCATCCTTTAACATCATGCCCACTATTTCCACAATTAGAGCATATTATTGATTTTTGGCTATCATTTTCTCGTTCTTTCATCCTGTTCCCTGCTTGCATTGTGAGTCCCATAATTAGCCGTCTCTCTTCTGATGCCTTAGCCATCACTTTCACTCTCTCCTTTTAAACTAGCATTGCGTATACACGATTCAGCGATGGTAAAGGATCTGTTGCCAGGATATTTAACCACACTATTCCGTAACTCGTATCATCTAGAACCATCATAAATTGGTGGACCCTCTTTTCTTCCGTTCGCTTCTCAAATTGAGAGCAAATCCCACACTTACATCCACCACATGTGCATTTGGGAATTTGCTTGCACTGTGCTAATTCATCCCAAATTACTTTTAATTTCCTATAATACGTCATCATGGACATCCCTTCTTGCTTCCATCTCATCAGATCTTACTTTAGTTGTTTGTATTTGTGGTCTGTTCACAGCGGAAAACCATTCTTTGATATCTTTCCATAGTATTCACGCGTTCTCAACATACGCAACGGTTGACCATAGACTAGGTTCGATTGTGTTCAAGATTCATGATACAATAATAGATTGGACTGTCCACCAATTCTCAAGATTAGGTGCATCTTTTTCTGGTTCCGTGAGGTTCCATCAATGAATCCCCATTTTTTTCGAGCTCAAAGCAATATTTTCACCGCTTTGTCCCATTTCTCATAATTTTCTCTACGCAGCTGCACTTGTGTGATTACATTTCCTAGGTTGTCACTTGCATTGAGGTCATATGGCGAGTATATTTTCTTAGTTTCTTTTTCTGAAGCCTCTGATTCACTTATAGAGTTCTTTTCTGGTTTTGCTGCCATGATTATGTAGCCTAGGTTCTTTTTGTGTTTGTCGGTATTAGAGTTGCTCTGATACCATATAGAAAATAAGTTATTTTAATCTGCTTTTCTATTAATCATGAATACATACATACATACATATATATTGATATAAAACTATATCAAATCTTTCCTATCTTAAAAGGCATAATTTACGATCCTAATAAATTAGAATACATAACTTCCTATCCTAGTAATATACCCGAGAGCATTCAAAGAGTATTGTATCTATACTTAATTATAGAAATATTATTGATATGATATTTCTATATATATCTAAATTATCCATTAATAAATTTCTTTCCCATCTATATAATTTTAAAAAATAATTATAAAATATTAAATAATAAAAATCCAAAACAACACGCTTCAATACAAAACCCTCTTTCTCAAAAGTCAAAATGAAGTTCTTCTTAATGAGAACACAATTATTGATGAGCGGATATTTTATACGCTTTTTGGCATCATTTTCATATAGTTTTTAGCATGTTTTGTTTAATTTTTATTAAGTTTTCATAGGTTTTTGTGTAAAATTCACATTTTTGGATTCTACCTTGAGTTTGTGTGTTTTTATGAAATTTCAGGTATTTTCTGGCTAAAACTGAGGAGCTAGAGCAAAAGTATGATTTAGAGACAGAGAAAGCACTGCAGATGCTATCCGGATCTGACCTCCTTGCACTTGAAACAGCTTATCTGGAGCTACAGAAGTTCAAATGGAGCGTTCTTAACGGCTATGAAAAGCTAACATTCAAAGTTTTCCAGCAATGTATAATAGTCCATACTTTTCTTCAGAATTGAAGGCCAAAAACTGGCGTTCAATGCCAGCAATCTACCCCAGTCCAGGCATCCAGTGCCCAAAGGAGGAGACCAGCGTCCAAAAGTCCAAAGAGGATCCCCTAGCTAGCGTTCAATGCCTTAGAGGCCTCCTAGCACGTGGATCTCATTAAAGCTCAGCCCAAACACTCACCAAGTGGACTCCAGAAGTGGATTTTAGCACTAAAAGATTGTTTTCCCCTTTCTTATGTAATCCTTTGTCATTAGCTTTGTATTTAAAGAAATTTTACACGATCTTCAAAGGGAAAACAACCATATTTCATTTTTCATATTGTATTTTCTATCAATATGAGTTTCTAAACCTCCTAGGTTGAGGGGAGGAACCTTGCTGAGTTTTATGGATTAAGAAAAGTATTACTGTTTCTCTTTAATCCGTATTTGATTCAATTCTAAGATGTATCTTCGTTCTTCAACTTGATGAATAGGATGACCTGTGACAATCATCTTTGTTCTTCATTCTAAGACAGTGTGCCTGACAACCAGCCGTGTTCTTCTTCGGTTCGTGTGAATACGTAACTGGAAAGCATTGAACCACCAACTTGATTATACATATCTTAGATGGCTAATCCACGACTTCGTTGGGGACTTCTTGAGACACCAGTTCAGCCGAGGTATGGAGAGATTAGGGTCTCTGTGGTAGAGGCTAGAACCCAAAGGCGCAGCATTCTCTGATATAGAAGATTTGACCTTGTCTGTGGCATTTTGAGTAGGATCATTAAGGAGAATGGACTGCAAGAGCTTCTCCCTCAATTAGAATGGATCCATACTAACCCTGGGGTTTAGATCTGGAGGAGCATTGTCGACCTCTCAACCGGCGACAATCACATACAGCCTGCCATAGAAGAAATCATTCAATTGAAGAAGAAGGTAAGACTTGAGTTAATCTAAAAGGACAAAGCACCTCCAAGCCTTAACCATCTTCTTATCATTATAAACAGGTCAACCTAGTTCAGATCTCATTATTCCTTTTATGCAATTAAATACCATACCAATATCTCCTACTCACCTGATTAAGATCTGCAAGATAACCATAGCTTGCTTCAAACCACAATCCTCGTGAGATCGACCCTGACTCGCTTAGGTATTACTTGGACGACCCAGTGCACTTGCTGGTTCAGTTGTACGAAGTGTGGGAATTCGTGCACCAATTATCATGGCCGTGTCTTCTTCTTATGGCATCGGCGTCTCTTCCACTGAAAAAAGCTTTCGATCTTCCGATAACTCCTTTTATACCGGTGTTGTAACTACACTAAAGCTTCCGATCTTATAACATTGATGAGTATGATGATTACTACTAAAACAAATAAAAAAATAATTCCTACATTGAAGAGGATATAAAATTAAATTCTATATATGATGATTTATTCAAGGAAGCAACCAATTCGAGCTAATTCAGATTATACACATACAACTTTGCTAAGATTATTTCTTCCTTATTATTTGAATATATTTCAATTATTTTATTATGTAAAATTAAGTTTGAATTGAGAGATACAAAAGTCAATAAAGAGAGTTGATCACAAAATACATTTTATACTTTTGTCTGATTGAATGTGTTTCAAAAGTGTATTGAAATTAGCATGCATTTGATTTCTCTTTTTTAAGTTGGGTTAGCACTTAGAAGTTACTAAACTTGGATTAGCTTAGGCGAGCTACAAGAGTGTGGGTCTGTTGGTATTGGTATTTGTTATCATTCTTGATTATAGTGAAAATTCTATAATTGTTTGCGGTGGAGATTGGACGTAGATCACATTATACTTCGTGGTTGAATAAGGAAATATCATAGTGTCACTCATTCTCTATCTCTCATCTCTGGTTGTTATTTTCTGTTATAATACTTCGAGAGGATACAAAAAGCAAAATAATATCTTGTTTTGTGAATTCTGTACGATTAATTTTATTAACTATCAAAAGTGATTTCTTAATGCAGCCTCCCTTCTTAATTCACTTGGAACCTTCAATGATGTACATGATTGCTAGAAATAAAAGAACTCCTTTTTGTTAAACACACTCATATTATAAATAGTGTTGAGTTTGAAGAACTAATAAATATTTAACTGATGATGACTAAATATTATTATTGGGTTAAAAACTAAATTATGTGGGTGATTAGTTTGTTAATTGTGCAGGAAATTGAACTAATCAAAACTAGCATGGTACACGAAATCGTGATACACAACTTCGTGCAGCTGACCAGCAAGTGCACTGGGTCATCCAAGTAATACCTTATGTGAGTAAGGGTCGATCCCACGGAGATTGTTGGCTTGAAGCAAGCTATGGTCATCTTGTAAATCTCAGTCAGACAGATTCAAATGGTTATGGGGTTTTGATAACTAAAAGATAAATAAAACATAAAATAGGATAGAAATACTTATGCAATTCATTGGTGGGAATTTCAGATAAGCATATGAAGAAGCTTTGTTCCCTCTGAGCCTCTGCTTTCCTATTGCCTTCATCCAATCATTCATACTCCTTTCCATGGCAAGCTGTATGTAGGTGAATCACCGTTGTCAATGGCTACCATCCATCCTCTCAGTGAAAATGGTCCTCAACGGTTTCCCGCATGGCTAATCAGCTGTCGGTTCTCGATTGTGTCGGAATAAGATCCATTGATCCTTTTTCACACTGTCACTGTGCCCCATAGTCACGAGTTTGAAGCTCGTCACAGTCATCCCATCCCAGATCCTACTCGGAATACCACAGGCAAGGTTTAGACTTTTCGGATCTCAAGAATGCTGCCCATGTGATTCTACCTTTTACCACGAAGACTCTGATCGCACGGAATGGAAGCTCTATTTTCAGGAGAGGCAACCATGCATCGTGAACTAGTAGGCCAAGAGATACACACTCAAGCTCTCATAGATAGAACGGAGGTGGTTGTCAGGCACGTGTTCATAAGGGAGGATGGTGATTAATGTCACGGATCATCACATCCATCAGGTTGAAGTATGAGTGAATATGTTGGAACAAGAATAAGCTTGAATTGAATAGAAAACAGTAGTAATTGTATTAATTCATGAGGAACAGCAGAGCTCCACACCTTAATCTATGATGTGTAGAAACTCCACCGTTGAAAATACATAAGAACAAGGTCTAGGCATGGCCGAATGGCCATCCCTCCCAAATAGCATGAGACAAATGAAAAAAGGTTCAAAGACCTGATCCCAAGATCAACGATAATCAAAAGATCACAGATGATCCAAAAGATGAAAATACAATAGTAAAAGGTCCTATTTATAGAGAACTAGTAACCTATTGTTTACAGAAATAAATAAATGATGCATAAATCCACTTCCGGGGCCCACTTGGTGTGTGCTTGGGCTGAGCATTGAAGCTTTCACATGCATAGGCTTCTCTTGGAGTTAAACGCCAGCTCTGGTGCCAGTTTGGGCGTTTAACTCCAGCTTTTATGCCAGATTGGGTGTTTTACGCTAGAATTTTTATGCTGAATTGGAATGCCAGTTTGGGTCGTCAAATCTCTAGCAAAATATGAACTATTATACATTGCCGGAAAGTCCAAGATGTCTAATTTCCAACGCAATTGAGAGGACACCAATTAGACTTCTGTAGCTCCAGAAAATTTACTTCGAGTGCAGGGAGGTCAGAATCCAACAGCATCTGCAGTCCTTTTTTAGCCTCTGAATCAGATTTTTGCTCAGGTCCCTCAATTTCAGTCAGAAAATACCTGAAATCAAAGAAAACCACACAAACTCATAGTAAAGTCCAAAAATGTGATTTTTGCATAAAAACTAATAAAAATATACTAAAAACTAACTAAACCATACTAAAAACTACCTAAAAACAATGCCAAAAAGTGTATAAATTATCCGCTCATCGCAACACCAAACTTAAATTGTTGCTTTTCTCCAAGCAACTAAAAACAAAATAGAATAAAAAGAAGAGAATATACAATGAATCTCACAATATCAATGAAACTTAGTCCCAATTAGATGAGCGGGGCTAGTAGCTTTTTGCTTCTGAACAGTTTTGGCATCTCACTTTATCCTTTGAAATTCAGAATGATTGGCATCTATAGGAACTCAAAATTTTAGATAGTGTTATTGATTCCCCTAGTTCAGCCCGTTGATTCTTGAACACATCTACTTTATGAGTCTTGGCCGTGACCCTAAGCACTTTGTTTTCCATTATTACCACCGGATACATAAATGCCACATATGCATAACTGGTTGAACCTTTTCAGATTGTGACTCAGCGTTGCTAAAGTTCCCATTAGAGGTGTCCAGAGTTCTTAAGCACACTCTTTTGCTTTGGATCACGACTTTAACCACTCAGTCTCAAGCTTTTCACTTGGATCTTCATGACACAAGCACATGGTTAGGGACAGCTTGATTTAGCCGCTTAGGCCAGGATTTTACTCCTTTGGGCCCTCCTATCCACTGATGCTCAAAGCCTTAGATCCCTTTTACCCTTGTCTTTTGGTTTAAAGGGCTATTGGCTTTTTCTACTTTGCTTTCTCTTTTTCTTTCTTTTTCTTTTTTTAAGCCAAATATTTTTTTTCACAAGCTTTGTTATTCACTGCTTTTTCTTGCTTCAAGAATCAATTTCATGATTTTTCAAATTATCAAGAGCCAATAATTTTAACATTCATAAACTTCACTATAAAATATATGCACTGTTCAAGCATTCATTCAGAAAAACAAAAAGTATTGCCACCACATCAAAGTAATTAAACTAACTTCAAGATAAAATTTGAAATTCAAATACTTCTTGTTCTTTTGTAATTAGGCACATTTTTCATTTAAGAGAGGTGAAGGATTCATGGAATTATTCATAGCTTTAAAACATAGACACTAGACACTAATGATCATGTAATGAAGACACAAACATAGAGAACACATAAAGCATAAAAATAAAAAAACAGAAAAATAAGAACAAAAAAATCAAAGAACGGGTCCAACTTAGTGATGGCGGCTAGTTCTTCTTCTTGAAGATCCAATGGAATGCCTGAGCTTCTTTATGTATCTTCCTTGCCTTTGTTGCTCTTCCTTTATGGCTATTTGATCCTCTCTAATTTCATGGAGAATAATGGAGTGTTCTTGGTGCTCCATCCTTAGTTGCTCCATGTTGGAACTCAAATCTCCCAAAAAGGTGTTGAGTTACTCCCAATAGTTGTGTGGAGGAAAATGCATCCCTTGAGGCATCTCAAGAATTTCTTGATGAGGAACTTCCTCATGCTCTTGTTGAGGTCCATGAGTTGGCTCTCTTATTTGCTCCATCCTCTTTTTAGTGATGGGCTTGTCCTCTTCAATGAGGGTGTCTTCCTCTCAATTCCAGCTAAACTGCATAGGTGACAAATGAGATGAGGGAAGGCTAACCTTGCCAAAGTGGAAGGTTTGTCAGCAACCTTGTATAGTTCTAGAGGTATGATCTCATGAACTTCCACTTCCTCTCCAATCATGATACTATGGATCATGATAGCCCGATCCACAGTTACTTCAGACCGGTTACTAGTAGGAATAATAGAGCGTTGGATGAACTCTAGCCATCCTCTAGCCACGGGTTTAAGGTCATGCCTTCTCAATTGAACCGGCTTGCCTTTAGAGTCTCTTTTCCACAGAGTTCCTTCCATACATATGTCTATAAGGACTTGGTCCAATTTATGATCAAAGTTGACCCTTCTAGTGTAGGGGTGTGCATCTCCTTGCATCATAGGTAAGTTGAATGCCAACCTTACATTTTCCGCACTGAAATCTAAGTATTTCCCCCGAACTATTGTGAGCCAATTCTTTGGGTTCGGGTTCACACTTTGATCATGGTTCTTGGTGATCCATGCGTTAGCATAGAACTCTTAAACCATTAAGATTCCAACTTGTTGAATGGGGTTGGTGAGAACTTCCCAACCTCTTCTTCGGATCTCATGTCGGATCTCTGGATACTCATTCCTTTTGAGCATGAAAGGGACCTTAGGGATCACCTTCTTCTTGGCCACAACTTCATAGAAGTGGTCTTGATGGACCTTTGAGATGAATTTCTCCATCTCCCATGACTCGGAGGAGGAAGCTTTTGCCTTCTATTTCCTCTTTCTAGAGGTTTCTCTGGCCTTAGGTGCCATAAATGGTTATGGAAAAACAAAAGTAATACTTTTTCCACACCAAACTTAAAATGTTTGCTCGTCTTCGAGCAAAAGAAGAAAGAAGAGATGGAGAAGAAGAAAAAATGGAGGAGATGGAGAGGTGTGAGTGGTTCGGCCAAGGGGGAAAGAAGTGTTTATGATGTGTGAAAATGAAGGAGGGATGATTAGTTTATATAGGAGTAGAGAGAGGGGTATGGTTCGTGTGTGAGGGTTGAGTTTGGGAGGGAAAGGTTTTGAATTTGAAAGGTGGGGTAGGTGGGGTTTTTGGGGAAGAGTGGGTGGATGTGAGTGGTGAAGAGGTGATGGGGAAGAGAGATGAAGGTGATTGGTGAGCGGTATTTGGGGAAAGGTTTTATGGGGTAGTGTGAAGAAGAGAGAGAGTGAGTTGAGGTAGGTCGAGATCCTGTGGGATCCACAGATCTAGAGGTGTCAAGAATTTCTCATTCCTGCACCATTTTGGCATGTAAACGCCCTCCTAGTGCCAATCCTAGCGTTAAACGCCAAGTTGCTTCCCATTTCTGGCGTTTAACGCCAGCTTTTCTTCCCTTTCTGGCATTGAATGCCTACTTGGTTCTCTTTTCTTGCATTAAATGCCAGTCTGGTGCCCTTTTCTGGCGTTAAACACCCAGAATAGTGTCAGACTGGGCGTTTAACGCCCATTCTGCTACCCTTATTGGCGTTTAAACGCCAGTAAGCTCCTCCTCCAAGGTGTGCTATTTTTAATGCTATTTTTGAGTTTGCTTTGATTTTTGTAGTTGTTTTTATGACTCCACATGATCATCAACCTAAAGAAAACATAAAATAACAATGGAAATTGGAAATTTAACATAGGTAAATAAAGATTGGGTTACCTCCCAATAAGCGCTTCTTTAATGTCAATAGCTTGACAGTGAGCTCTCATGGAGTCTCACAGATATTCAGAGCATGGTTGGGGCCTCCTAACACCAAACTTAGAGTTTGAATGTAGGGGCTTTAGTTGACTCTATATTGAGAGAAGCTTTTCATGCTTCTTCTCCATGTGTACAGAAGGAGATCCTTGAGCCTTAAACACAAGGTAGTCCTCATTCACTTGAAGGATCAATTCTCCTCTGTCAACATCAATCACAGCTTTTGATGTGGCTAGGAAGGGTCTGCCAAGGATGATGGATTCATCCTTATTCTTTCCAGTGTCCAGGATTATGAAGTCAGCAGGGATGTAAAGGCCTTCAACCTTCACTAAGACATCCTCTACAGTTCCATAAGCCTGTTTCCCTAAATTGTCTGCCATCTCCAGTGAAATTCTTGCAGTTTGTACCTCAAAGATTCCTAGTTTCTCTATTACAGAGAGTGGCATGAGGTTTACACTTGACCCCAGGTCACATAGAGCCTTCTCAAAGGTCATGGTGCCAATGGTACAAGGTATTAAGAACCTTCTAGGGTCTAGTTTCTTTTAAGGTATCTTCAGCTGAGCCAAGGTGTTTAGTTCATTAATGAGCAATGGAGGTTCATCCTCCCAAGTCTCATTACCAAATAACTTGGCATTCAGCTTCATGATTTCTCCAAGGTACTTAGCAACTTACTTTTCAGTAATATCTTCATCCTCTTTAGAGGAAGAATACTCATCAGAGCTCATGAATGGCAAAAGTAGGTTCAATTGAATCTCTATGGTCTCTGTATGAGCCTCAGATTCCCTTGGTTCCTCAGAGGGGAACTCCCTAGTGGTCAGTGGACGTCCCATGAGGTCTTCCTCACTGGGGAGCACTACCTTTTCCTCCTCCACAGGTTCGGCCATGTTGGACGTGGTTATGGCCTTGCGCTCTCTCTTGGGATTTTCTTCTGTATTGCTTGGGAGAGTGCTAAAAGGAATTTCAGTAACTCTCTTACTAAGCTGACCCACTTGTGCCTCCAAATTTCTGATGGAGGATCTTGTTTCATTCATGAAACTTAGTGTGGTCTTAGATAGATAAAAGACTATGGTTGCTAAGCCAGAGCGATTCTGCTCAGAGTTCTCTGTCTGTTGCTGAGAAGATGATGGAAAAGGCTTGCTATTGCTAAACCTATTTCTTCCACCATTATTGTTGTTCAAGCCTTGTTGAGGCTTCTGTTGATCCTTCTATGAGAAATTTGGGTGATTTCTCCATGAAGAATTGTAGGTGTTTCTAAAGGGTTCTCCCATGTAATTCACCTCTTCCATTGCAAGATTTTCAGGGTCATAAGCTTCTCCTTCAGAAGAGGCTTCTTTAGCACTGCCAATCCAGCTTGCAATCCAGTCAGATTATGAAAAATTATATTGACTTGCTGAGTCAATAATTTGTTCTGAGCCAATATGCCATTCAGAGTATCAATCTTAAGAACTCCCTTCTTCTGAGTTGTCCCATTGTTTACAGGATTTCTTTCAGAAGTGTACATGAACTGGTTATTTGCAACCATTTCAATGGGTTCCTGAGCTTCTGCAGGCGTTTTCTTCAGATGAATAGATCCGCCTGCAGAATAGTCCAATGGCATCTTGGATAACTCAGACATACCATCATAGAAGATACCTATGATGCTCCATTCTGAAAGCATATCAGAGGGACACCTTCTGATCAATTGCTTGTATCTTTCCCAAGCTTCATAGAGGGATTCACCTTCCTTTTGTTTGAAGGTTTGAACTTCCACTCTAAGCTTATTCATCTTTTAAGGTGGAAAGAATTTAGCTAAGAAGGCATTGACCAGCTTTTTCCAAGAGTTCAGGCTGTCTCTAAGTTGTGAGTTCAACCATATACTACCTCTGTCTCTTACAGCAAAAGGGAACAACAAAAGTCTGTAGACCTCGGGATCAACTCCATTGGTCTTAACAGTGTCACAGATTTGCAAAAATTCAGCCAAGAACTGATGAGGATCTTCCAATGGAAGTCCATGAAACTTGCAATTCTGTTGCATCAGAGAAACTTATTGAGGCTTAAGCTCAAAGTTGTTTGCTCCAATGGCAGGAATAGAGATGCTTCTCCCATAGAAGTCGAGAGTAGGTGCAGTAAAGTCACCAAACACATTCCTTGCATTGTTGGCATTGTTGTTATTTTTGGCTGCCATGTCTTCTTCTTTTTCGAAAATTTCTATCAGGTCCTCTCCAGAGAGTTGTGCTTTATCTTTTCTTAACTTTCTCTTCAGAGTCCTTTCAGGTTCAGGATCAGCTTCAACAAGAATGCCTTTATCTTTGTTCCTACTCATATGAAAGAGAAGAAAATAAAGAAAGTATGGTATCCTCTATATCACAGTATAGAGATTCCTTGATATGTCAGAGGAAAAGAAGATAGAAGGATGAGGTAGAGAATTCGAACTTATAAAGAGAGAGGGGGTCCGAATTATCAAAGGAGGATAAGTGTTAGTGATTAAATCGAAAGAGACGAGAGAGAGAGTTTTTGAAAATTAAAAAGATTTTTGAAAAAGTGGTTAGTGATTTTCGAAAATTGGGAGAGAAAAAGTGATTAGGTGGTTTTGAAAAAGATAAAAAATAGTGAAAAGATTTGAAAATCAATTTTTGAAAAGATAAGAAGTTAGAAAAGATTTTTGAAATCAAAATTTGAAAAAGATATGATTTGAAAAAGATTTGATTGAAAAAGATATGTTTGAAAAGATATGATTGAAAAAAAATTGATTTTTAAAAAGATATGATTGAAAAGATATGGTTGAAAAAGATTTGATTTTTTTTAAATTGATGACTTGACTAACAAGAAACTAAAAGATATGATTCTAAAATTCAAATATTGAACCTTTCTTAAAAAGAAAGTAACAAACTTGAAATTTTGAATCACAACATTAATTGTTAGCAAGGATTTTCGAAAATATTAAAAGAAAAAGGAAAAAGATTTGATTTTGAAAAAGATATGATTGATAAGAGAGGATATGAAAAAGATTAGGTTTTGAAAAATTAGTTTTGAAACTTGAAAAATTGAAAAAGATTTGAATTGAAAACAAAACTACCTCCTTGGTGCTATCCTGGCGTTAAACGCCCAGAATGGTATCCATTCTGGCGTTTAACGCCCACTTGGCTACCTTCTTAGGCGTTAAACGCCAGAATTCCTTTTTCACTGGGCGTTTTGAACGCCCAGCTTTTTCTTTGTGATTCCTCTGTTGTATGTTCTGAATCTTCAATTCTCTATATTATTGACTTAAAAAATAATTTTGAAATTTTTTTTGAATTTTTTATGATGAGAGAGAAAAACAACAAAATGCAACTAATCATGAAAAACTAAGATCAAATAAACAATGCATGCAAGAACACTTTGAATGTCAAGATGAACATCAAGAACATATTTTTGAAAATTTTTAATAAAAGAAAGACATGCAATACACCAAACTTAGAAATTGACACTAGACTCAAACAAGAAACATAAAATATTTTTTATTTTTATGATTTTATAAAAAAATTTATAATTTTTTCAAAAAATTTTTTGTAAAAGAAAATAAGAAACTCAAAATTTTTAATAATAATTCCAGGAATCATGCAATGTTAGTCTAAAACTTCAGTCTAAAAAGATTAGACATGGTCAGCCAAGCTTCAGCAAGACATTGCATACAATAGCCAAATTGATGGGAATCAACTAGCTCCTGTGATGATAAAAGCATCATCTGAAACTATAGAATTCATTCTTAAAAATTTTGAAGAAGAAAATAAAAAGAAAAATATCTAATCTAAGCAACAAGATGAACTGTCAGTTGTCCAAACTCGAACAATCCCTAGCAACGGCACTGAAAACTTGGTACACGAAATCGTGATACACAACTTCGTGCAGCTGACTAGCAAGTGCACTGGGTCGTCCAAGTAATATCTTACATGAGTAAGGGTCGATCCCACGGAGATTGTCGGCTTGAAGCAAGCTATGGTCATCTTGTAAATCTCAGTCAGGCAGATTCAAATGGTTATGGGGTTTTGATAACTAAAAGATAAATAAAACATAAAATAGGATAGAAATACTTATGCAATTCATTGGTGGGAATTTCAGATAAGCGTATGAAGATGCTTTATTCCCTCTGAGCCTCTGCTTTCCTATTGCCTTTATCCAATCATTCATACTCCTTTCCATGGCAAGCTGTATGTAGGTGGATCACCATTATCAATGGTTACTATCCATCCTCTCAATGAAAATGATCCTCTACAGTTTCCCATATGGCTAATCAGCTATCGGTTCTTGATCATGTCGGAATAAGATCCATTGATCCTTTTTCACACTGTCACTGCACCCCACAGTCGCGAGTTTGAAGCTCATCACAGTCATCCCATCCCAGATCCTACTTGGAATATTACAGACAAGGTTTAGACTTTCCGGATATCAAGAATGCTGCCCATGTGATTCTAGCTTATACCACGAAGACTCTGATCGCATGGAATGGAAGCTCTGTTGTCAGGAGAGGTAACCATGCGTCGTGAACCAATAGGCCAAGAGATACACACTCAAGCTCTCGAAGATAGAATGGAGGTGGTTGTCAGACACGCGTGCATAAGGGAGGATGGTGATGAGTGTCACGGATCATCACATCCATCAGGTTGAAGTACGAGTGAATATCTTGGAACAAGAATAAGCTTGAATTGAATAGAAAACAGTAGTAATTGCATTAATTCATGAGGAACAGCAGAGCTCCACACCTTAATTTATGACGTGTAGAAACTCCACCGTTGAAAATACATAAGAACAATTGGCCATGCCTCCCAAATAGCATGAAATAAATGAAAAAGGGTTTAAAGACCTGATCCCAAGATCAAAGATGATCAAAAGATCACAGATGATCCAAAAGATGAAAATACAATAGTAAAATGTCCTATTTACAGAGAACTAGTAACCTAGTGTTTACAGAAATAAGTAAATGATGCAGAAATCCACCTCCAGAGCCCACTTGGTGTCTGTTTGGGCTGAGCATTGAAGCTTTCACATGCATAGGCTTCTCTTGGAGTTAAACGCCAGCTCTGGTGCCAGTTTGGGCGTTTAATTCCAGCTTTTATGCCAGATTGGGCGTTTTACGCCAGAATTTTTATGCTGACTTGGAACGCCAGCTTGGGCCATCAAATCTCAAAAAAAGTATGGATTATTATATATTTCTGGAAAGCCCAAGATGTCTACTTTCCAACGCAAGTGAGAGCGTGGCAATTGAGCTCTTGTAGCTTCAGAAAATTTACTTTGAGTAAAGGGAGGTCAGAATCCAACAGCATATGCAGTCCTTTTTCAGCCTCTGAATCAGATTTTTGCTCAGGTCCCTCAATTTCAGCCAGAAAATATCTAAAATCACAGAAAAACTCAAAAACTCATAGTAAAGTCCAGAAATATGATTTTTGTATAAAAACTAATAAAAATATACTAAAAACTAACTAAATCATAGTAAAAACTACCTAAAAATAATGCCAAAAAGCATATAAATTATCCGCTCATCATAGCCCAACAAGCAAACCAACACAACCTAAAGAAGTGACAAGTTAGTATGGCTAGTGTGTAAAAATTATATATGGATAAAAAAGGGCCAAATCCAATAAGGTAGAATAACAAGCAAAGGCCCAACTGGTGATCCAAGCTCATTCATTCTTATGAATGATAACCAAGAGATAAAACTTCACTTCCATCTAAACTAAACACAAACCAACCGAACCACTTCTCTCTCTTCTCTTTGTGTCTCTTCTCTCTCGCCCACGTGAGGCTTTTCAAAAGCTAAACAAGAAAAAGAAAGTCTTCTTAGGGTTCAAATAAAAGAAGAAAAAGGTGGGTTACCAAAATTAAAAAAGAAGAAGAAAGTAAAAGAAGCTAGGACTTCAAGCAAAGATCGCATCTGAAGGCTACATTAGAAAAATATTTTTTTCTTTGTGCTTCATTGAAGATTGTTGATGAAATCTCCTCTCTTCATGCACCGAACTGGAAAGATCAAGAAGTTAAAGATTATGGAGCTCTTCTACAGATCAACAGAAAAAAAAAACCTTGGAGTCAAAGCACAAATAAATGGCTCAAATCCTTCAATGTATTTGGAGAAGGATGAAAGAGAAGATGGTAGGTATGGATGCATGTATGGTTCCATCACTGTTGTGGGGAAGAATAGATGTAGACCACATTGCACATGGTGGTTGATCCAAGATATATAGTTGTGTCACTTTTCTTTCTCCGTTCTGATTTTGGTTTTATTTTTTAAGAGACAAAATAAAATTGTCTCTTGCTTATTCTAACCATCAAGATGTTACAGTAACTCTGTACTCATACAATTCTGTTATGGCTCCTCTATTGATAAGAGACAAAATAAAAATGTCTCTTGGGCTTTCAACAAAAGAAGACTTATTAGATTCTTTAAAGTTCCATCCAGTTTAAATTAAAAGCTGATGCCAGGGCATCTAGGCCAGTTTCACTGACCTTTTCTTTACTGTTTTAGGGTAGTTTCATACATTTTCTTAGTGAATAAGGCAAGTTTTGGATGAAATTACACTTACACCTTGATTCAAGTAACTTTTGTGAACTTTGCATAAACTCATGAGTATTTTGCTAGAATTGCATGATAAATTGATGATGCATAATCTCATGACTTTGGATAGAGCTTTGATGCACTTTAATTGCTTGTTTTCAGGGTAAAGGAAGCAAGGAAGAACCACGTTGGTATTCACGTTAACCTAGTTAACATGAACACCAACGTGGAATGGTAAAGCTTGCAACATTAATGAGAAAAGTGAACACCAATAACGCCTGCGAAGCCATCCAAAAGCTCACGTTACTTGCCACGTTAACTAAGTTAACGTGGTAGTTAACGTAGAAGAAAAAGGAACTCCAACGTTAAGAGAAAAAGTGAACACCACTAACGTTGGAGAACTTGGCAATGATCCACGTTAAGAGTCATGTTAACTTAGTTAACGTGAACTCTAACGTGGAAGAGGAAAACAAGAGCCAACGTTAGTGACACTCACTTTTGTCACTAACGTTGGACCAACTAGCATTGCCTACGTTAACATTCACGTTAAGATTATTAACGTGAAAGTTAACGTGGAGTTGAGATCAAAAAGCCAACGTTAGTGACACTCACTTTTGTCACTAACGTTGGAAGATGGCATCACTACTACGTTAAGAGCCACGTTAACTTAGTTAACGTAAGTTCCAACGTAGAGAATGTGGCATTTGGAGCGTTAGTGACAAAGGTGAGTGTCACTAACGCTCTCGAAGGTGGATCACACCTACGTTAAGAGTCACATTAGCTATACTAACGTGGACTCTAACGTAGGAACAAAGGGGCACTAAGCAACGTTAATGGGAAAAGTGATTCCCATTAACGTTTGCGAAGGGGTATAAGCCAACGTTATTGGGAAAAGTGAGTCCCAATAACGTTGGCCGAGTTTAGAGAAAGAAACGTTAATGGTCACGTTAAGACCACTAACGTTGGATTTAATGTGGATATATAAGGTTTGAACGTTAGTGGAAAAAATGAATGCCACTAACGTTCTCGAACCCACAATGGCAATCAACGTTAAATCTTACTAAATACCCAAAGCCTAATTCATATTTCTCTGCAAGTTGGTCCCACTAAAGATGAGAACTGCTTCAACTCAAGATCTAAAGCCCACATCCAAGACTTGAAGAACTCACTAGAAGATCAAGATGAGTAGTATATATAGGAGTAGTTTTGAACTATAGAGAAGCTTGGCACATTTGGGACCTACTCTCTATAGATTTACTTTTCTACACTTTTAGCATGGATTCTTCTTTTCTGCCATTTTTCATTTCTAGAGCTATGAACAACTAAACCCCTTTCATTGGGTTAGGGAGCTCTGTTGTAATTTGATGGATCAATTATAGTTTTCATTCTTTTTCTTCTTTCTTTTCACTTGATCTTACTAGAAAGCTTTCGATCTTAATTCAATTGGTTAGTTGTCTTGGAAAATAAACTCTCCATAATTGGATCTCCTTTGAGCCTTGGAAAATGGATGAGGAGATCATGCTAGAAATACTTTCTCATGTTGGACCAAATTGGGGTCTGGGCGGATATAGTGACATGTAATCCTCCCAACACTTTGATTTGGAAATACATGTGGTATAATCAGTGACCACACTTCATCTCTTCCCATGAGCAATTAAATCAAGGAATTGGGCAATTGTTCAAGCTTAGAGAGATTGGATTGCCAAGGAATTGGGATCCAATCACTTAAGATTGCCAAGGAGATCAATGAATGCATTGATTGAGGAAGAGATGAGAATGAACTTGATCCGGAGAATGCAACATCTCCTAAACCCAATGATTTCCCCATTTCTGATCTTATCCATTCTATTTACTTTCTGCCATTTAAATTCATGCTCATTACCCCAAATCCCCATTTAAGATTCTGCACTTTAATTTCTGTTATTTACTTTCCAGTCATTTAAATTTCTACATCTCAATCTAAATTCTGTTTAGCTCAACTAGCATATTCTTCTAACTAAAGTTGCTTGACCAATCAATCCTTGTGGGATTCGACCTCACTCTATTGTGAGTTTTACTTGACGATAATTCGGTATACTTGCCGAAGAGAAATTTGTTGAGAGACAATTTTTCATGCATCAAAAGCAAGGAAAGAAAAAGAGATCTATATTCAACCTCCCTTCTCTAAGCCACTGATACCCATCAATTAGTATCAAAACTTGGTCTCAAGATATCAAGCTTCATAGCTTGGAACAAAGATAAGATGGCCAACAACATGAAATCCAATATTGTGGCTTACACTCTGACGGAAGGGCAATCCAACAACAGACCCCCATTCTTCAATGGAAAGAACTACAACTACTGGAATGAAAGAATGAAGATCTTTGTGCAGTCTGTAGATTACAATATCTGGAAATCATCATGAACGGTCCATAAATTCCAACCAAAACAAATGCTAAAGGAGTTGGTCCTCTTAAAGAAGAAGCAAATAGAATGACGAAGACAAGAAAAAAGTGGAGTTAAATGCCAAAGCTGTCAACATGCTAAACTGCGCCAACATCTTCGAGGAGTACTAGAAGGTATCTAGATGCAAAACAACAAAAAAATAGGGAATAAATTCTAAGTTACTCATGAGGGTTCTAAACAAGTAAAAGAGACAAGAATTGACATGTTGAGTAAAGAATATGAAATATTTTCTATGAAGGAATGAGTAATCATAGATGATATGTTTGAAAGATTCTCTATCATCATAAATAGCTTGGATGCTATGGGAATAACTCGTTCTGAATAGGTGCTGGTGAGAAAAGTTCTGAAAAGCCTAACCAAAGAGTGGAAAACTAAGGCTACTGTCATCTCTGAAAGCAATAACCTGAGCAAAATAACCTATGATAAGCTAAGAGAAAAGTTACTACCTTATGAAACTACACACATGAAAAATGACATAAAAAAGAAATGAGTGGCACTAAAGTCTTGTGTTGAGTTATTTGAAGATGATTCCATCAACAATTTATTAGATGACGAAATTGTATTTTTTGCTAGGAAACTAAGGAGGCTGATGAGATAAAAGGAAAGGAGCAGAGGAGGCAGCTCGAAGGAACCAAAGAAAGACATCAGCAAAGTCATCTGCTATCATTGCAAGGAGGTTGGACATTTCAAATATGACTGTTCCAAGCTCAAAAGGGAAAACGGGACAAGGAAGGACAAGAAAAAGGTGATTATAGCTTCATGGAAAGATCTAAAAAATGACTTTGAAGAAGATGAAAAATTTGACCATAACTTTCAAGCTTGTCTAATGACTGATCATAATCAAGATGATGAGATTTGCCTTGCATCCAAAAACAAGAAGAACTTGGGTACTTGGATAGTGGATGCTTGATAAAAGAGGTTTGTCGTCAGTCTAAAGAATTTCCTCAAATGAATGAAGTCTTCTCGTTGTAAGTATAGCTCTAAACCAACAAACAATCCTCCCAATCAAAAATATTGGTTGTCACAAGTACAAACACCAATAAAAATTTTTAACCGAAGTATTTAAATCTCGGGTCGTCTCACAAGGAATTGCGATAAAGTGCTTAATTATTGGCTATGAAGATGTAAAGGGGTTTGATTTGGAAAAAGGGGCAAGAAAAGTAAACGAACAACTAAAGAAAGCAATTAATAAAAGAGAGACATCCTTGGCAAGAATTGAGAATCTAAGCTTTCTATCCTAGTCACTAATAACAATAATTAACAAGAATTTATCTTATTACGTCATCCCCGATGATGGAAGAAGGTATCATGTTATCTTCACACTCGAAGAAAATCTAATAAGACTAGCTAATCTCAATTCAAATGTCCTAATCAACTCACTAAGTGAATTAGCAAGAGATTATAGTTAATGGAAACAATACTAGCTAACAACTCTAGATCACCAACATAGTTGGGTCTAATGACTCAAGATCACCTAGTTTCTCTTTCCAAGCCAAGAATGCTAGAAAATCTACTCTAAAGCCCAACCAAGCATTTTGTCAAACACTTGGTGGGTATGAAAGGAAAACATAATAAATTGCAAAGGAAACAAGATCACCAACTCAAATCATCAATAAAACATCAAACATCAATTTGCATTAAAGGAGATCCAAATCCAATATGAGTTCATCAACACAAAAGAAAGCATTAAGTGAAATTAACAAGAAAACCAAGAGAAACAAAGGTGTAGAAACAAGAAATCACAATGGAAGCAAGATGAAAACAATAATTGAACATGGATCTATGATGCAAATAACCCTAGAACCCTAATTCTAGAGAGAAGAGGGAGCTTCTCTCTCTAGAAACTAAATTACATGATGCTATTCTTCAAACAATTGCTCCCCCTTTGCTCAATCTTCAATTCTGCATGAAATACCCTCAAAAACGAGTTGGTTTTGGGCCTGGGCAGCTCAGAAATTGCCCCCAGCGTTTTTACTTTAATGAAGTCACGTGCGAACACCGACGCGTACGCATCGCTTGGCGATTTGCAATCCACGCGCACGCGTCATGTACGCGTATGCGTCGCCATGCGACCTCATCCTCACGCATGCGTGTCAGCTGCGCATGCGGGTCGATTTAAGCACCACAAATTCCTGTTTTTTCATGGATTCTCCACCATGCATGCTTTTCTCTTTACTTCTTCCATCCAATACTTGCCTTATGAACCTGAGATCACTCAACAAACACATCAAGGCATCGAATGGAATTAAAGTGAATCATAATTAGCAATTTAAAGGCCTAAAAAGCATGTTTTCACTCTTAAGCACAAAACCAAGGAGAATTATAAAACCATGCTATTTCATTGAATAAATGTGAAAAAGTGGTAAAATCCCCTAAATTAAGCACAAGATAAACCACAAAATTGGGGTTTATCAAACCTCCTCACACTTAAACTAAGCATGTCCTCATGCTTAACCAAGAAAGAGACAAAGGGTATCAACATTTATTCAATGTAAACTATCTAAATACAACCATCTTCATGAAATCTATATGAATACAACCACTCAGTCAAAAAAAATCAATTTCCAAAAAACATATGCAAGCATAAGGGATAAAGCAATAGAGATCAAATCAAACCCACAATTTTATTGAATTATCCAAAAGATTTACAAACTTGCCAGAAGAAGAATGATCATGGTGAAAACATGTAATTGAGCAATTGAACCCTCACCGGATGTGTATCCGCTCTAGTCACTCAAGTGTTTGGGGTTGATTCACTCAATTCCCCCCTAATCATGCTTTCCAATATTTATTTTTCATCTAACAATCAACAATTATTTCATGCATGAATACAAATATCATGAGGACTTTCCCAAAGGTTGTAATAGGGCCAGGGTCAAGGTAGGGTTGTATTTGGTCAAGTGAGCTTGAGATTTTGAATCTTTGATCAACCTAAGCTTCCCACCTAACCTACAACCTATACAATTTGAAGCTAACCTAACTACCCATTCTTCACTTTTTTCTCACACACTCATGCATTTTCTTTTTAATTCACATTCCATATGCATTGATTTTTATTAAACTTCACTTTGGGGCATTTTGTCCCCTTTTTATTGCTATTCTTTCTCTTTCTTTCTTTTTTTTTTTTACAATAAACTTGTTCATACCCTGACCGAGCTCCCCAAACTCGGGAAGTTCATAGAAGGTCCGACCTCGTCCCAAGGCCCACGCCTGAGGTCGGACCTCGGACAAATAAGCTAAGAAGGCCCATCAGAAGGAACGAAGCCCAAAACCTAAAGGCCGAAAAGGCCTAAAGAAAGGCGGTTCCACAAAGATAGGGATAAAGCTCCCAAAAGATAAGATAAGATAAGAATATCTTATCCAGGGAGGATCACGACCAACTACTATAAATACACTGGAGCACCCAGGTATAACTCATATTCTAATTCTACTCAATATCTGCTTGGACCCATGCTAACTTAAGCATCGGAGTGTCATTGCAGGTACAACCACCAACCACTCCACATATCAAGCTCGGGTCCCTGACCCCCACCTCGGGCCTCACCAAGACGTCCGAGCTACTCGTTTCAGGTAACCCCCGGAACAGAACCCAAGAGACGCATGAGGAAGCTCATCACCAAGAAATCCCAGAGATGCCTCAAGGGATGCACTTTCCTCCCAACAATTATTGGGAATAACTCAACACTTCCTTAGAAGATTTGAGCCACAATGTTGAACAATTAAGGGTGGAACATCAAGAGCACTCCATC
>NC_029776.3:38306042-38306947 GCF_000817695.3 Arachis duranensis | reverse complement strand
GCCATCATGGGACTGGCAAACGGCCTAAAAGAGGGACCGTTTAGCCAATCCCTATCCAAACGATACCCGACCTCCCTATACGAGGTGCAGGAACGGGCAGAAAAATATATCAACATGGAGGAAACCTCCCAGCTAAGAGACTCTTCTAGGAAGGAATCAACCTACCCGTTCCGAGATCGAGATCGGGAACAGAAGAAGAAAGAAGAATCCAACTCGGACAAGCCACGGAAGTATCATAGCTACACTCCCCTCCGAGTTTCCCTGGTAGACGTCTACAGAGAAGTATGCCACACCGAAAAAATCCCACCGCCCCGACCTCTAAAACAGAAGAGAGCAGGGAGAGATCGGTCCGAATACTGTGAATACCACAAGCTCTACGGTCATTCTACTAACGACTGCCACGACCTAAAAAATGTTATAGAAAAGCTAGCCAGAGAAGGAAAACTCGACAGATACATAGTAGAGAAGGGAGAAGAGACCAAAAAGAGAAGGAGGGGAGATAACGAAGATCGGGCTGAGCAAACCCCGCGAACCCCTGAAAGGCACATTCACATGATAAATGGAGGTTTTGCAGGTGGAGGAACATCCAGATCCTCGCGAAAAAGACACCTCAAAGACGTCTATCATGTCCGAGAAGACAGCCCCCTGCCCGAATTACCTACTATCTCGTTTACCCGAGAAGATGCTCAAGGGATAATACCCGGGCACAACGATCCAATGGTAATCACCATCATCCTAGCAAACGCCAACCTACATCGAACCCTGATTGACCAGGGAAGCTCAGCAGATATCCTGTTCAAAACAGCCTTCGACAAACTCGGACTTGAAGAAAAAGAGCTAAAGGCCTATCCCACCGACCTATTTGGACTAGGGGACACCCCGATCCATCCCTTAGGATACATCTC
>NC_029776.3:38297408-38304723 GCF_000817695.3 Arachis duranensis | reverse complement strand
TTATTGTAATTCCTAGGGAGAACGACCCGAGGTTTGAATACTTCGGTTTATAAATTTTAGGGGTTTGTACTTGTGACAAACAACTTTTTGTATGAAACGATTATTGATTGGTTTAGAAACTATACTTGCAATGAGAATTCATTTGTGAAATTCTATACCATCAAAAATCCGTTCATCACCACTCACCAATGGTGCAGCCAACTCACCTTGATTCCATCCTTGAAAAGTCATATGGTTATGTAGAGAACGAAGAGAGGGTCATTTTGGTTGTATTGGAATTTTGATTTGAGTTTTAGTTCAGTAGAAATCAAGCTTTGAAGATTTGGAACTAAGAACTTTTCTCTCTTTTTCTCTCTACCTATTTTCGGCCACAAAGTGAAAATGAGCCAGCCTTGCGGGTTTTGGGGGTTTAGGGTGTGTTGTGATTGGTTGGCTTGGAGGTGGACTAAAATAATATTAAAATATCTCAGGTGTATAACTACTAAAACTAGATGTATCGAAACAGTTGTAAAAACATCTCTAAAAATTATTTTCTGGGCTACTAGCATAAATGACACTAGTAACATATTTATTATGAGAATAAAACATGTATAATGAGACCTTAAAATTGCTAAAGTCATCAGAGAGTGCTAGTGCTAAGCTGTACTAGTAAACTGTGAACCCGGTTAAACCGATTTTTTGTTTTTAACTAAAACTGATCAGGTAACCTTATAATATCATTCAAGAAGCTTCTAATACTAATATAATGATAATATTATCCTATTATCTCTCTTTTCTCATGAATCGAGTCCGGTTGTCAAACTGAGACTATTTACGAAAAATTGAATCAAAACTCCTAACCGATACGGTTCAAAAACTAGGTTCTTCATGACTGCGTTATCGAGCTTGCCTCAGAAAGTTCTAGCTTAAAGAATACATAATGACAATGAGGATTAAGATACTTGATGATATATCAGAGGTTCTCCCCTTATTGATCCTCCGGAGTTCTCCGTACTTTTAGAAAAGATCTCGCGTACTCGAAAACCGGGGTTATTACAATCAGAGCATGGTTCAGATTTCTCAACACCAAACTTAGACTTTGGCTGTGGCCTCTATTCATATCCTGGGTCAAGCTGTCTGACCCGGGATGTTTAGCGACAAGCTGACCGACCTCTTCAGGTCAGACTATCCGACCTCTTCTCAAAGAGCTCGGCCAAATGCCCGACCTCTTCTCAAAGAGCTCGGCCATCTCGCCAAAGGAGCCCAAAGCAGGCCCAAACGAAGGAACACAGCCCAACCTAAAGGCAGCTAAAGCCCAGAAAGATAATGGCGGTTCCCTTGAAGATAAGATGACCTCACTTAAAGATAAGGTAAAAGATAAGATAAGATAACTAACTTATCTTATCCACAAGAGGCCACATCTCACCATTATAAATACACTGGAGCACCCAGGTATAACTCATACTCTGATTCTACTCAATACCTGCTTAATACCCTTGCTAACTTAAGCATCGGAGTCCCTTGCAGGTACCCCCCACCCTCCGGGGACGAAGGATCAGCACCACCACCAAGTCCAACAAGTCGAACACACCAGCTCCGGCCGCCGTACACCTGCTGGACACGTCGGCTCCGACCAACACTGAAGATCTCATCCGAGATCGACCTACAGTTTCAGGTAACCCTCGGAACATTGGCGCCGTTGCCGGGGAACTTGGAAGTCATCCCAACACCATGGCGGACGACCATGACAACGACCACGATTCAGATCTAGAGGATAGAACGTCGCATAAAAATGCGGACGCCACCCCCAAAAGCACACCCCAAAACGGGAGAGATAAGTAACCTCCAAAACACAGAAATCATGGAAGCACTACAAGATTCAACAAAATATATCTGGACATACAAAGTCTGCCAACAGAAGCAGCTATCAGGGGTCTCATCAATGGTCTATGAGAAGGACCTTTTAGCCACTTAATATCCAAGAAGCACCCAACATCTCTGAACGAGGTACAGGAACGGGAACAGAAATACATCAACATGGAAGAGAACTCTCGACTAGGAGAAAGCTAAAAAACCGAATTCTCCTAACCCACCACGGGACAAGGATAAAGAGTCCAAGAAAAGAGAAGATCAATCGGAGAAGATCCCACCACCTCGCCCAATCAAAAGCAAAAAGGAGAAAGAGGTCGGACGAGTTGAAGGCCCACCTCATAACAAAGAATTGGGCAAGTTGAAGGTCCACCTCACACCAAAGAGGTCGGGCGAGTTGAAGGTCCACCTCACACCAAAGAGGTCGGACGAGTTGAAGGTCCACCTCACACGGAAGAGGTCGGGCGAGTTAAGGTCCACCTCACAACAAAGAGGTCGGACAAGGTGAAGGTCCACCTCACACCGAAGAGGTCGGGCGAGTTAAAGGTCCACCTCACACCAAAGAGGTCGGGCGAGTTGAAGGTCCACCTCACACCAAAGAGGTCGGACGAGTTAAAGGTCCACCTCACACGGAAGAGGTCGGGCGAGTTAAGGTCCACCTCACAACAAAGAGGTCGGACAAGGTGAAGGTCCACCTCACACCGTAGAGGTCGGGCAAGTTAAGGTCCACCTCACAACAAAGAGGTCGGACAAGGTGAAGGTCCACCTCACACCGAAGAGGTCGGGCGAGTTAAGGTCCACCTCACACCAAAGAGGTCGGGCGAGTTGAAAAGGACAACGGAGTACAAACAAGCCTTCCGAGATTTCAAAATTCTTGGGGCAACCACCCATCCTTTCCAGACCACGGGAAAGTGAAGAACTCATTATACCTCGCAGTGGGAAGTCAGGCAATAGCCTCAGCACTAGTAAGAGAAGACGAAAGTGGGAAACAACCCGTCTACTTCATCAGCAAAGCTTTACAAGGGACCGAACTAACCTATCAACAGATAGAAAAAGTTCGCCTACACCCTCATACTCACCTCTCGACGACTCCACCCATACTTTCAAGCTCACACTATCAGAGTTCCAACCAACCAGCCAATAAAGGGCATCCTGTAGAAAATAAACCTAGCTGGAAGAATCCTACAGAGGACACAGAAAACAAACTTAGCTGGAAGAATCCTATAGAGGATAGCTCGGATAATTCGGGGGACCCTGGACAAAACCATAGAACATCTCGGACAATCCAGGGGACCCTGGACAAAAATAGAAAACAGCTCGGACAAATCGGGGAAAATGAAGTCTGACACATAGAATGCCCGAGCTAATGCAGCCAGCACCAACAACTCGGACAAATCGGAGAAAAATGAAGTCCGACACATAGAATGCCCGAGCTTATGCATTTTCAAAACCAGCCAGCACCAACAGCTCGGACAATTCGGGGATATGAGGTGTGACACATACCTTGAGAGCAGAATGCCCGAGCTGATGCATTTTCAAAACTAGCCAACCAAGGGGCAATAACAGAAGCCTCATCCGAGCTACATTACAAGACCACAACAAATCGGTCTCGAAGGCGGTATAAGGGATGTACTCAGGGTCAGCCACAGTAACGCGCATTTAAACTATGGAATCCAGCCAATTAGACATGCCGTCCGGGATCTTAGTATACATCTCAAAGACATAGGTCAACTATGGGGTTACTACCAAACAACTCGGGCAACAACTCGAACAATAACAGCAAAATATCAGGTGTCAGATACAACAGTAAAAGGGAAACCCCAGGACTCACACGAAGGTCCAGGGGCACCCTTTGAAGGCAACAACGGAGCAAAAACCCAAATACAAAGTCAAAGCTTTACATCAAAAAGCATGCCAACTTTCACATTGCCCCACCAGAGGAGCTCATCAGTGTAACATAACCTTGGCCGTTCGCAAAGAGGGGACTCGACCTCCTCGGACTATTTTTCCAAGGATCGGGACAAGTCAAGTTCCTCATTGTAGGAGTGGATTACTTCATAAAATGGATTGAGGTAGAGCCCCTAGCTAGTGCCACTGCTCAAAGAAGTCAGAAATTCTTGTACAGAAACATTATTACAAGCACCAATTCACATCCGTAGAACACCCACAAGCCAATGGACAAGCAGAAACTGCCAACAAAGTCATACTAGCTAGGTTAAAACGGAGACTAAAGGACACAAAGGGAGCTTGGGCTGAAGAGCTCCCACAAGTCCTATGGGCATATCGGACAACTCCACACTTCACCACGGGGGAATCACCCTTCCGATTGATTTACGAAATGGAGGCAATGATCCCAGTAGAGATCGAAGAAGGATCCCCCAAGAATGATCTTCTACAAAGAAGAGGTCAACTCCCAAATCCAAAGGAAAGAACTCGACCTACTTCCAAGAGTCCGAGAGAGAGCTCCGATCAAGGAAGAGGCGTTAAAACGTCGAATGGCCTCAAGATACAATCAGAAGGTAGCGGGCAAGAGCAACCAAGGTCATGGTATGCCTGCAATCTAAAAAGGGTGCCAGGCCGAGATCCAAAAAGATTGCCCGACCTAGAAAGGTAAGTACTAACATGTACACACTATTATCTTTATATTATTGTTTAAAAGATTGCAGATTCCCTAAAAAGTTTCCTACCAAGACGCCCGACTACGGCAGGTCGGCAAGGTGAAACACCAAAATCATCGCCCGATCACGACAAAGTCGGCAAGATGAAAACCAAACTCATCGTCCGATTACAAAGCGACAAGTCGGCAAGGTGAAAACCAACTTCACCGCCCGACCACGATGAAAACCGAATTCATCATTCGATTTCGACAACGTGAAAACAAAATTCACTGCTATACCAAGACGCATTGCGAGATCCAAAAAGATTGCCCGACCTAGAAAGGTAAGTACTAACATGTACACACTCTTATCTTTATATTATTGTTTAAAAGATTGCAGATTCCCTAAAAAGTTTCCTACCAAGACGCCCGACTACGGCAGGTCGGCAAGGTGAAACACCAAAATCATCGCCCGATCACGACAAAGTCGGCAAGATGAAAACCAAACTCATCGTCCGATTATAAAGCTACAGGTCGGCAGAAAGTGAAAAACAATTTCACTGCACGACCACGATAAAGATGAGTCGTCCGATAAAGGTGAAAACGCAATTCACCCAAAGGACGAGCTAGAGATGCCAACCACTTTCTACAAATCGGCAAAGATGAACACAGAATAATGTAAGAAGTTATCGAAAGTGATCCAAAAAAGAACCTGACGAGGTCTTACGGATTGCTAAAATAGTAACTTAAAGACTGGCCGACGTTGAGAAGTCGGACCAAGTCAAACCAAGTTATCAGCAAATCCCTGGAAAGAGGTCTGGACAACCCTATAAAAGAGGAATTGCTATAACTTAGAAGAGATCGACCTAACGAAGTCGGTTTCCTACAAAAATAAGTTATAAAAGTAATCCCTGAAAGAGACCTGACAAAGGTCCAAGAAAGAGGGTTACGAAATAACTTAGAAGAGATCGACATAAAGAAGTCGGTCTCCTACAACGGACAAGTTATAAAAGTAATCCCTGAAAGAGATCTGACAAAAGGTCCAAGAAAGAGGATTACAAAAATAACTTGGAGAAGGGACTGACGTAAAGAAGTCGTCCCATAAATAAAAAGTTATAAAAAGTAATCCCTGAAAGAGACCTGACAGAGGTCCAATAAAGAGGATTACTAGAAATAACTTAGAAGCGACCGACATGAAGAAGTCGGCCCAAAGCTACAGCTTGGAACAACAAGAAAAAGTCGGACCAACAAAAGCTACAGCTTGGACCGACAAGAAGAAGTCGGACCAACGAAAACCACAGCTTGGACCGACAAGAAGTCGGACCGACGAAAGCTACAGCTCGTCGACACGAGAAATTGGACCAACGAAAAGCGTGCGCTAAAAGGGACATAGCTTTGCCCAAAAAGCCACGGCTCCATGACAAAGGCTATCAAAATTGTTCAGACCAACTAAAAAGTCGTCGGACAAGTTAGCCCCAAGGACCACCTCAACCAAGCAGAAAGTGGACAAAACCGGCAGTGATCAAAAGCATCGGACAAATTAGCCCCAAGGACCACCTCGACCAAGCAGAAAGTGGACGAAACCAGAAGTGATCAAAAGAGGTCGGACAATAAAGTACCGACACTCTACAAAGATCCACAAAAGGGACAAAGACATCTCGCAAACGGCCATGGAAAGGTCAAAAGACCAAAGCCAAAAGTGCTTCGCTGAAAAGTACGAAGTCTTGAAAAAAGACACTACTTAAAAAACGAAAAGCACGACCTCAAAGACGGAGCTAAAAAGTCATCCAAAACAAACTATAAAGAGGTTCCCCATCGGAACACTACCTAAAAAGTTGTTGGATTATGACTAAAAAGCCCGAACAGCGAAGACAAACAAGTCAGAAGAAGGTTGAAAAGTCCCCTCAAAAAAGTAAAAGGGGCAATACTAGACTTGCACAAGGCGAAACTACTCAAAGATCGACCAAAGTCAGGATGCTTGAGCATGACTTCCCCAAAGAGATCGAAACTCTGAAAGCACGGTCTCACGGAAAAGTCCGAACTCAAGCAGGGGCAAAGCCATACAGGTCGACGTCAGCTAAAGAAGAGGTGCAAGTATGATCTCAAAAAAAAAAGGAACAAGCCATAAAGGTTCGAAAACAACCTAAGGCTCAAATGTGCTCAGCCAAAAGGGATACAACTCCACTCAAAGAAGGCACAATCTCAAACAGGGCTACGAACGTCATCCAAGATTAAAAAAGGTTCTACATAAAAACACTAAAAAAGTCATTGGACAAATCACTAAAAGTCTGGATATTAAGCCACAAGGACAACTTTGCCAAAGCAGAGGGTTGTCAACACAAACTTAAAGCAAGGCGTGATCCAGAAGGCAAGGGTAGAAAACCCACGCTACCACTTAAAAGAGGTTGGACTGTGAAGTACCAAACCTCTAGAAAATCTACAAAGATTGCAAAGCAATGAAGAAACAATCCAGACAGATGCTCGAGCACGACTTCCAAAGAGATCAAAGCTCTGAAAAGCAAGATCTCATGGAAAGATCGAACTCAAGCAGGGGCACTGTTCATACCCTGGGTCAAGCTGTCCGACCCGGGATGTTTAGTGACAAGCCGACCGACCTCTTCATGTCAGACTATCCGACCTCTTCTCAAAGAGCTCGGCCAAATGCCCGACCCTTCTCAAAGAGCTCGGCCAAATGCCCGACCCTTCTCAAAGAGCTCGGCCAAATGCCCGACCCTTCTCAAAGAGCTCGGCCAAATGCCCGACCCTTCTCAAAGAGCTCGGCCAAATGCCCGACCCTTCTCAAAGAGCTCGGCCAAATGCCCGACCTCTTCTCAAAGAGCTCGGCCAACTCGCCAAAGGAGCCCAAAGCAG
>NC_029776.3:38295592-38296338 GCF_000817695.3 Arachis duranensis | reverse complement strand
TAGATAAATAAAATTGGGTTGCCTCCCAACAAGCGCTTCTTTAATGTCAATAGCTTGACAGTGGCTCTCATGGAGTCACAAAGGTGATCAGGTCAATGTTGTATAGTCCCAACACCAAACTTAGAGTTTGGATATGGGATCTTAACACCAAAC
This sequence comes from Arachis duranensis, assembly GCF_000817695.3. Taxonomy (NCBI): domain Eukaryota; kingdom Viridiplantae; phylum Streptophyta; class Magnoliopsida; order Fabales; family Fabaceae; genus Arachis; species Arachis duranensis. Next base: position 38,296,185 of record NC_029776.3, on the reverse strand, counting down.
TTAGAGTTTGGTTGTGGCCTCACAACACCAAACTTAGAGTTTGACTGTGGGGGCTCTTCTTGACTCTGAACTGAGAGAAGCTCTTCATGTTTACTCTCTTTTGTCACAGAGGGATGGCCTTGTGCCTTAAACACAAGGTAGTCCCTATTCAATTGAAGGACTAATTCACCTCTATTGACATCTATCACAACTCCTGCTGTGGCTAGGAAAGGTCTTCCAAGGATGATGCATTCATCCTCTTCCTTCCTAGTGTCTAAGATTATGAAATTAGTAGGGATGTAAAGGCCTTCAACCTTTACTAACACGTCCTCCACTATTCCATAAGCTTGTCTCAATGACTTGTCTGCCAATTGTAATGAGAACAAGGCAGGCTGTACCTCAATGATCCCCAGCTTCTCCATTACAGAGAGTGGCATAAGATTTATCCCTGACCCCAGATCACATAGAGCCTTTTCAAAGCTCATGGTGCCTATGGTACAAGGTAGTAAGAACTTGCCAGGATCTTGTTTCTTTTGAGGTAGAGTTTTCTGAATCCAGGTATCTTGTTCATTAATGAGCAAGGGAGGTTCACTTTCCCAAGTCTCATTACCAAA
>NC_029776.3:38282104-38284549 GCF_000817695.3 Arachis duranensis | reverse complement strand
CAAAGGAAAAGTTATAAAGTAACTCTGAAATGGCTCGAAAAGCCAAATGAAAAAGAGGTTACAAAAATAACTTAAAAGGGCCGACCAACGACAAAATCGGACCTAACAAAAAGGAGGTACTCGAGCACCCGATGTCCGAGAAAAAGCTCGGACCCAAGAAAGAAGCCTCAAAACGGCAAGAACCAAGATTTCGAAAAACGCTTACTAAAAAGTTGCTCTACAAAGGCAACTAAAAAGTACAAGCGAAAAGAACGAAATCAAAGGAAGTTTCAAAACGCTAGCTAAAAAGTTGTTATCTGAAAACAACTAAAAAGCACAAAAGCGGAAACAAAAAGTCAAAACGCTAGCTAAAAAGTTGTTATCTGAAAACAACTAAAAAGCACAAAAGCGGAAACAAAAGGTCAAAACGCGAACAAAAACACCGCATAATAAGCTAAAAAGTTACTAAAAAGTAGCTAAAAGCAAAAGGTGTTCAAAGCGTTCAACAGAAACCATCCAAAAGACAAAAGAGCCCACAGGCCGGGCACAAAACCAGAATAAAAAAATTATAGAGGATCAAAGTCCTTCCCGGACTCCACTTCAACAGAAGGCTGCGGAGCAAACATAGAAATCGGGACAGCATCGACGGCAACGTCCTCTCGATTCGAAACCCCCACACCGGATCCATCCCCGACCAAGGGAGAAGTCGGGTTCTGAACAGGAACTCCGGGGTCGGACATCGGAACTTCATCCTCGGCAGGAGCAGGAACAATCTTTCCCTCCACGACAACATTATCCGTACTAAATAAGCTCAGATCCAGGTCGGGAGCAAGAACCCGGACCTGAGCCTTCAAGTTCTCAAACATAGCATCCATACCCTTAGCCACGTGACCCTCCAGCCCGTAAAAATCATCCCGAGCAGATTGCAACTTCTCCTTCGTCTCCACAAGCTCAGCATATAGCTTGGTATAATTCTCTGTAGCCACCTTCGCCACCTCCTCAGATGTCTTCGCTGCCGCCACAGCCGCGGTAGCTCTAGTTTTCTCTTTCTCCAAGGAGGCCTCCAGCTCAGTAATCCTGGCAGCCTTCAGTTGACTAATCTTATCGAGCTCGGACTGAGCCTTATCAAGTCGGGAGCTGGTCGCACCAATGGGGGACTTCTTGAACCAATAGTGGCATGAAGACTAGCCATCCGGACACAGCTCCGCGCCATATACTGAAAATGATGCTCCATAGAAACATCATCAGTGGAAATAAAGGTCTGAGGGAGAATATGCTGCTCAACCCAACCAAGAGCGTCAAAGTCCTTATCATTGAAGCCGGCAAGCTCTTGAGAGGTCTTCTGCTTCTTGGGAGGGGGACCCGAGAACGGAGGAGGAGAAGAGGTAGCAGGCCCAGATGTCGGAGGATCCTGACTTAAAGCTCGGAACTGGGGAGTCGGAATAGTCTTCGACCGAGTCTGAACACCTATAGCCCGGCCTCGAGATTTCGAGCAGCCACCGACTTCTTCGTCCGACGAAGAAACTTCATAGAATCCGCCTGAGAAGACATCTCTGCAGAAATAAAAAGGAAAAAGATCACCACAACAGAAATTCCACCAAAACAAAACCCAAATACTAAGAAGGATAAATCTCAAAGAGGTCGGGAACTACCTAACTCGGAAGGAGAAGGCTTGGATCTCCCAACATTTTCTTCGTGTCCAAGTGAGGTGCCCGACCCCATAAACTGCTCACCACACCCACAAAGGCCTGCTCCACCTCATCTAAACTCTCAAAAGTATACTTAACAGACACTATATTCTCCTGCCAACAAAGAGGAAAAGAAGGCTCCCCACTCTCATCCAGAAAGAAAGGTCGGACGTCTCCAACAGCCCGGACCTTGAAATAAAAGTTCTTAAAATCGTGAAAAGACTCATCATACAGGGTACAAAACTTTCTTCCCTGGTTAGCCCTAAAAGAGACCCAAGATGCCTTCCCTCCACCCGACCCTGGCTTCGTCAACACAAACAAATAGGAAAAAAGAGAAATAGAGGGAGAAACACCCAAAAACTGACACAAAAGTTGAAACAACTTTAAAAATGCCCAAGAATTCGGATGGAGCTGCGTAGGGGCGAGGTTACAAGACCACAACACCTCGGACTCCAGGTCGGTAAAAGGAAGTCGGACACTCAGCTTAGAAAAAAAGCAATCATAAGCGTAAAAGAAAAGCTTCTCGGAACTGTCTAAAGGCGGGAAGCACACTCTCTCCTCGGAATCCGGGGCTACTAACTCATAATCCCTCTCAGACTCTCTATCTTCACATATGCTACATTGCCTACGAAACCTAGCTAAATACTCAGAATCTACCACAGAAGGGACTCTTAGAGGAACAGGATCTACCCAACCAAGACCACTTGGAATCTTGGCCGACATCGCTTGAAGAACCTTTCGAGACATAAAATTCTTGCCTACAAAGAAGAATACAACA
>NC_029776.3:38254818-38281930 GCF_000817695.3 Arachis duranensis | reverse complement strand
TTTGTTCATACCCTGACCGAGCTCCCCAAACTCGGGAAGTTCATAGAAGGTCCGACCTCGTCCCAAGGCCCACGCCTGAGGTCGGACCTCGGACAAATAAGCTAAGAAGGCCCATCAGAAGGAACGAAGCCCAAAACCTAAAGGCCGAAAAGGCCTAAAGAAAGGCGGTTCCACAAAGATAGGGATAAAGCTCCCAAAAGATAAGATAAGATAAGAATATCTTATCCAGGGAGGATCACGACCAACTACTATAAATACACTGGAGCACCCAGGTATAACTCATATTCTAATTCTACTCAATATCTGCTTGGACCCATGCTAACTTAAGCATCGGAGTGTCATTGCAGGTACAACCACCAACCACTCCACATATCAAGCTCGGGTCCCTGACCCCCACCTCGGGCCTCACCAAGACGTCCGAGCTACTCGTTTCAGGTAACCCCCAGAACAAAACTATATACAAAAGTATCAATGCATATGGTTTTACATTTAATTAACACATGAGTATGTACACAATTCCCAAAATTTAAAAAAAACACACTTTTATCCCAACCAATGTTCCCAACTCTCCCAAAATCAAATGATAACACTCTCACTAGTCTAAACTAATCAAATATTCAAACAAGGATCAATTATTGTTTTTCACTTTAGGCTTGTAATGTGCTAAAATTAAGAACAAAAGAGTTAAGCGTAGGCTCAAAATTGGCTAACAATGGAAGATAAAAGGTAAGGCTATTTGGGTAAGTGAGCTATTTGAACAATATCCTCAATCATATAAATGCATGAATACATGGAATAATGGACATATAAAATGAAACAAATCCAAGATTACAATCATAGAAAGGGAATAATCACATAAGAAGGAAAATAAGTGGTTATATGATGTAACTACGCAATTAGGCTCAAAACTCACTTGCTTGTGTTCTGGTGCACGAAAATTACACTCAAACTATGTAATTCCGCACAACTAACCAGCAACTGTACTGGGTCGTCCAAGTAATACCTTACGTGAGTAAGGGTCGATCCCACGGAGATTGCCGGCTTGAAGCAAGCTATGCTTATCTTATTATTCTTAGTCATGATATCAATAGGGTTCTTAGTTTTAATTGCGAAAAATAAAATAACATTAAATAATTACTTGTTATGTAGTAATGGAGAATGGGTTGGAGTTTTGGAGATGCTCTGTCTTCTGAATTTCTGCTTTCTTATTGTCTTCTTCTTCACGCACGCAGGTCTCCTTCCATGGCAAGCTGTATGTTGGTGGATCACCATTGTCAATAGCTACCAGCCGTCCTCTCAGTGAAAAGGGTCCATGTACATGGCTAATCATCTGTTGGTTCTCACTAATGTTGGAATAGGATCCATTGATCCTTTTGCATCTGTCACCACGCCCAACATTTGTGAGTTTGAAGCTCGTCACAGTCATCCCTTCCCGGATCCTACTCGGAATACCACAGACAAGGTTTAGACTTTTTGAATCTCAGGAATGCTGCCAATTTATTCTAGCTTATACCACGAAGACTCTGATCTCACAGATTTGAATGCTCTGTTGTCAGGAGAGGTAGTCAAACTCGTGAGCCAGGAACCCAAGAGACATCCATTCAATCTAAGGTAGAACGGAAGTGGTTGTCAGGCACGCGTTCATAGGTTGAGAATGGTGATGAGTGTCACAGATCATCACATTCATCAATGGATCCTATTCCAACATTAGTGAGAACCAACAGATGATTAGCCATGTACATGGACCCTTTTCACTGAGAGGACGGCTGGTAGCCATTGACAATGGTGATCCACCAATATACAGCTTGCCATGGAAGGAGACCTGCGTGCGTGAAGAAGAAGACAGTAGGAAAGCAGAAATTCAAGGGACAGAGCATCTCCAAAACTCTAACCGATTCTCCATTACTGCGTAACAAGTATTCATTTCATGCTCTTTCACTTTTTACAATTAAAACTAAGAACCACTATTGATATCCTGACTAAGAATAATAAGATAACCATAGCTTGCTTCAAGCCAGCAATCTCCGTGGGATCGACCCTTACTCACGTAAGGTATTACTTGGACGACCCAATGCACTTGCTGGTTAGTTGTGCAGAATTACATAGTGTGAGTGTAATTTTCGTACACCAAGTTTTTGGCGCCGTTGCCGGGGGATTGTTCGAGTTTGGACAACTGACAGTCTATCTTGTTATTTAGATTAGGAAAAATTTATCTTTTTGGTTTAAAGTCACTAGGATTTCATATTTTATTATTCCTTTTAAAAAAATCTTTCAAAAATTATTATTTTTCTTTATTAGTTTTTAATTTTTCTTTGAGTCTTTTGTTTGAGTTTAGTTTCATATTTTAAGTTTGGTGTCAATTGCATGTTTTTATTTTCCTTTAAATTTTTGAGTTTGTGTTCATTGTTCTTGCTTGATCTTCAACTCGTTCTTGCTATTTTTCTTGTTTGATCTTTAGTTTTTCTTGTTTTATGTCTTTTCTTGGTTTTCTTGTGCATTTTGAAATTATCAGTTTTCAAAAAAAATTATATATTAAATACCTTTTTAAAACACGTTAAATTTATAGCTCAGTTGGCTAGAGCGTTGTGCTTATGTTCTTGGTAATTGGGTATTTTCCTTTAAAACCTTTTCAAAAATAATTTTTCTTTGATTAAATCTTGTGTCAAACTTTTAAGTTTGGTGTTCTCTTGTTATTTTTCTATAATTTTCGAAAATTTATTTTGGTTTTCTTAAAATTTTAAGTTTGGTGTTCTTTTTTTTTTGTTCTTATTGTTCTTGTGAGTCTTCAAGGTGTTCTTGAGTCTTCTTTGTGTTTTAATCTTAAAATTTTTAAGTTTGGTGTGCCTTGGTATTTTTCCTCCAAAATTTTCGAAAACAAGGAGCATTGGATCTAAAAATTTTAAGTCTTGTGTCTTTTGTGTGTTTTTCTCTTTCATAATAAAATTCAAAAATAGAAAAAATATCTTTTTCTTTAATTGCTCATAATTTTCGAATCCCTTGGGTTGACTTGGTCAAAATTTTTCAAATAATATCCTTTTAAGATTTTTAAAATCAATCTTTTTCAAAAATATCCTAACCACTTTCTCTCTCTTCACTTTTTTGAAAGTCCTCATAAAATATTTTCAAATCTTTTTTGTATTTTATTATTTCAAAAAAATTTTTTAATAAATATAATAAAATAAATCCACATCATCTCCCTTTCTCCATCATGGACCTAAGTGGAAATGAACACTCCAAAAGGACTCTGGGGTCATATGCTAACACCACTACTGCTTCATATGGGAGTAGTATCTGTATACCCTCCATCAGAGTCAGTAGTTTTGAGTTGAATCCTCAGCTCATTATCATGGTGCAGCAAAATTACCAGTATTCCAATCTTCCACAGGAAGAACCTACTGAGTTTCTGGCACAGTTCTTACAAATTGCTGACACAGTACATGATAAGAAAGTAGATCAGGATGTCTACAGATTATTACTATTTCCATTTGCTATAAAAGATCAAGCTAAGAGGTGGTTAAATAACCAACCTAAAGCTAGCATAAAAACATGGAAACAGTTATCAGACAAATTCCTGAATCAATATTTCCCTCCTAAGAGGATGACACAGCTAAGTCTGGACATCCAAGGCTTTAAACAAGAGGATAATGAATCCCTTTACAATGCCTGGGAGAGGTATAGAGAGATGCTAAAGAAATGCCCCTCTGAAATGTTTTTAGAATGGGTGCAGTTAGACATCTTCTACTACGGGCTTACAGCAAATGCTCAGATATCTCTAGACCACACAGTTGGTGGATCTATACACATGAGAAAAATAATTTAAGAGGCTCAAGAGCTCATTGATACAGTTGCTAGAAATCAGCATCTGTACTTAAGTAGTGAGTCCTCTATAAAAGAAGAGGCTAAGGCAGTATCCACTGAACTTAGTCCTCTAGAACAAGTTGCTGAAATCAATCAGCATTTATGTTATCTGACAGAATAGTTGGCAGAATTTAAAGAGAGGTTACAAGACACTAATGATGCTAACAGGAACATAGAAGCACAACTTGACCAGACAAGACAACAATTATCAAAACAGATGACAGAAGAGTGCCAAGCAGTTCAATTAAGGAGTGGAAAAACATTGAATACCTCAACTCAAAGCAGTAGAAAGCCAAGAAAAGAACAAATAATAGAGGATAAGCAGACTGCTACTCAAAATCCCTCTGAGGATAGTAAGAGCCCAAAGAGGAATCATTCTGGCGTTCAAACACCAGAAAAGGGTGAAAAACTGGCGTTAAACGCCCAGTGGACGCCCAGTTCTAGCATTCAAACGCTAGAAAATGGAGAAAATTTGGCATTAAACGCCCAACCCATGTTCAGTTCTGGCATTCAAACGCAAGAAAAGGGATGGAATCTGGCGTTAAACGCCAATCCAGCCCCCAATCCTAGCGTTCAAATGCCTATGAGGGGTCAGACACTTGCAAGTGCTGATGATAACTCCCTCAAGATGGCTTCTCAACCTACCTCTGTAGGAAATAAACCTGCAGCAACCAAGGTTGAAGAATACAAATCCAAAATACCATATCCTCAGAAACTCCGCCAAGCGGAACATGATAAATAATTTTCCCACTTTGCAGACTATCTCAGGACTCTTGAAATCAAGATTCCGTTTACAGAGGTACTTGAGCAAATAACCTCTTATGCTAAGTTCATGAAAGAGATCTTAAGTCATAAGAAGGATTGGAGATAAACTGAAAAAGTTTTTCTCACTGAAGAATGCAGTGCAATCATTTTAAAGAGCTTACCAGAGAAGCTTAGGGAACCTGGAAGCTTTATGATACCATGCACATTAAAGGGTACATGTACCAAGACATCTCTATGTAATCTTGGGACAAGTATCAACCTAATCCCTGCATCCACTATCAGAAAGCTTGGCTTGACTGAAGAGGTCAAACCAACCAGGATATGTCTTTAACTTGCTGATGGCTCCATTAAATACCCATCAGGCATGATTGAAGACATGATTGTCACAGTTGGGCCATTCGCCTTTCCCATTGACTTTGTAGTACTGGAAATGGAGGAGCACAAGAGTGCAACTCTCATTCTAGGAAAACCTTTTTCTAGCAACTGGATGAACCCTCATTGTCAATGAGGATGAGTTTAGGCTGAATGCTATTGAAGCAATGAAGCACCCAGACACATCAAAAGACTGCATGCGTGTTGATATTATTGACTCCCTAGTACAGGAGATCAGTATGGTTGAGAGTCTCGAATCACAGCTAGAGGATATCTTTAAAGATGTTCAGCCTGATCTGAAAAAACCAGAGAAAATAAAAGAACCTCTGAAAATTCCTCAGGAAGAGGAGAAACCTCCTAAACCTGAGCTCAAACCACTGCCAACATCCCTAAAATATGTATTTCTGGGAGAAGGTGAAACTTTTCCTGTAATCATAAGCTCTGCCTTAGAGCCACAGGAAGACAAACCACTAATTCAGGTGCTAAGGACACACAAGACAGCTCTTGGGTGGTCCATTAGTGATCTCAAGGGCATTAGCCCAGCCAGATGCATGCACAAGATCCTACTGGAGGATAATGCCAAACCAGTGGTTCAACCACAAAGGCGATTGAATCTGGCCATGAAGGAGGTGGTGCAGAAAGAGGTCACTAAATTACTAGAGGCTGGGATTATTTATCCCATTTCTGATAGCCCCTGGGTGAGCCCTGTCCAAGTTGTACCCAAAAAGGGAGGCACGACAGTGGTTCATAATGAAAAAAAAATGAACTGGTTCCTACAAGAACAGTTACAGGGTGGCGTATGTGTATTGACTACAGAAGACTCAATACAGCCACTAGAATGGATCATTTTCCTTTACCATTCATAGACTAAATGCTAGAAAGGCTAGCAGGTCATGACTATTACTACTTTCTGGATGGCTACTCAGGCTACAACCAGATTGCAGTAGATCCCCAAGATCAAGAGAAAACAGCATTCACATGTCCATCTGGAGTATTTGCCTACAGAAGGATGCCATTTGGTCTGTGTAATGCACCAGCAATCTTTCAGAGATGAATGCTCTCTATTTTCTCTGATATGGTGGAAAAATTTCTGTAAGTCTTCATAGAGGACTTCTCAGTATTTGGAGATTCATTCAGCTCCTGTCTTGATCATCTAGCACTTGTTCTGAAAAGGTGCCAAGAGACCAACCTGGTGTTAAATTGGGAGAAATGTCACTTTATGGTGACTGAAGGAATTGTCCTTGGACACAAAATTTTGAACAAGGGGATAGAGGTGGATCAAGCCAAGGTAGAAGTAATTGAAAAATTACCACCACCTACCAATGTTAAGGCAATCGGAAGATTTCTGGGACATGTAGGATTCTATAGGAGGTTTATAAAGGATTTTTTAAAATTGCAAAATCCCTAAGCAACCTGCTAGCTATTGACACGCCATTTATCTTTGACACAGAGTGTCTACAAGCTTTTAAGTCTTTGAAAGCTAAGTTGGTCACATCACCTGTCATATTTGCACCAGACTGGACATTACCATTTGAATTAATGTGTGATGCCAGTGACCATGCTGTTGGTGCAGCATTAGGACAGAGGCATAATAAGCTTCTACACATCATTTACTATGCTAGCCGTGTTCTAAATGACGCACAGAAGAATTACACAACCACAGAAAAAGAGCAGCTTGCAGTGGTTTATGCCATTGACAAGTTTAGATCCTATCTAGTATGATCAAAAGTGATTGTGTACACTGACCATGCTGCTCTTAAATATCTACTCACAAAGCAAGATTCAAAGCCCAGACTCATAAGATGGGTGTTGCTTCTGCAAGAGTTTGATATAGAAATAAGAGACAAAAAAGGGACAGAGAATCAAGTAGCAGATCACCTGTCCCGGATAGAACCAGTAGAAGGAATGTCTCTCCCCCTCACTGAGATCTCTAAAACCTTTCTGGATGAGCAACTCTTTGCCATTCAGGAGGTGCCATGGTTTGTAGACATTGTAAACTATAAAGCTGCAAGATTCATTCCCAAGGAGTTCAACAGGCAGCAAAAGAAAAAACTACTTTCTGATGCAAAATACTACTTGTGGGATGAACCATATCTCTTTAAGAGATGCACAGACGGACTAATTCGTAGGTGCGTGCCTAGAGAAGAGGCGCAGAAGATCCTATGGCATTGCCATGGATCACAATATGGAGGACATTTTGGAGGTGAGCGAACAGCCACCAAAGTCCTCCCATGTGGCTTCTACTGGCCTATAATCTATAGAGACTCCCAAGAGTTTGTACGTAATTGTGACAGTTGCCAGCGAGCTGGTAATCTGCCTCATGGTTACGCCATGCCTCAACAAGGGATCTTAGAGATTGAGTTGTTTGATGTATGGGGTATTGACTTCATGGGGCCTTTCCCACTATCATACTCAAACACTTACATTCTGGTGGTAGTAGACTATGTATCTAAATGGGTGGAGGCAATTGCAACACCCACTAACAATTCTAAGACAGTATTGAAGTTCCTCCAAAAATATATCTTTAGCAGATTTGGTGTCCTTAGAGCACTAATCAGTTATGGAGGCACTCATTTCTGTAATAAACAGCTTTATACTGCCATGGTCTGATATGGAATTAGCCACAAGGTGGCAACTCTATATCATCCACAGACCAATAGGCAACCTGAAATCTCTAATAGAGAACTGAAAAGAATCCTGGAACAGACAGTAATTGCCCGTAGAAAGGATTGGGCATAGAGCTTGGATGATGCTCTATGGGCATACAGAACAGCATTCAAGACTCCTATAGGAACCTCTGCATTCTAGCTTGTGTATGGGAAGGCCTGTCACCTGCCCATGGAACTGGAACATAAAGCCTACTGAGCAACCAGATTCCTAAACCTATGCCAAATTAGTTGGAGAGAAAAGATTGCTCCAGCTGAATGAGCTAGAGGAATTCAGACTCAATGCTTTTGAAAATGCCAAAATCTACAAAGAGAAAGCAAAGAGATGGCATGATAAGAACCTATCATCCAGAGTCTTTGAGCTAGGACAAAAGGTTCTGCTGTTTAACTCTAGGCTCAGGCTATTCCCTGGGAAACTAAAATCCCGGTGGAGAGGACCATATGTGATTACAGGCGTGTCACCATATGGATATGTAGAGCTTCAGGATATAGATTCTGACAAAAAGTTCATTGTTAATGGACAGAGAGTCAAACATTATCTTGAAAGTAATTTTGAGCAATAATGCTCAAAACTGAGACTAGATTAAAGCTCAGTAAGGTCCAGCTAAAGACAATAAAGAAGCGCTTGCTGGGAGGCAACCCATCCATTACTGTAGTTTATCTGTTATTAATATAATAATTATAGGAGTTTAATAAATTATCATAAGAACTAATTCTCATTTACAGGAGTTCACAGAGTTACAGAAGGATTCAGAGCAGAGAAAAGAAGCTCACTGGCATGAAAACGCCAGTAAGAGGCACTTTTGGGCGTTAAACACCCAGAATGGGCACCATTCTGGGCCTTTAATGCCAGTAAGGATATCTTTCTGGGCGTTAAACGCCAGAATGGATGCAATTCTGGGCGTTTAACGCCAGAACTGCAGCATCCTAGGCGTTTAGAAAAATGTCCATTGATAAAGACTTTCTGGCATTTAACGCCAGCCAGGGTACCTGGCTGGGCGTTAAACGCCCAAAACAAGCAACAAATGGGTGTTAAACGCCCAAAACAAGCAGCGTTTGGACGTTTAACGCCAGGAATGTGGAAGGGAGGTCGTTTTGTTTTCCAACTCAATTTTTTCCAAATTTTCATATTTTAAACCATAATTTCTTGCATGAACATATTACAAATTCTCATCCTTCAATTTCAATTTCAAAAATAACTCTTAATCCTAAAAATCTTTTCTTCCTTTCGAATTTTTTATAAAAAAAAAACAAAAAAAAGCAAAAATATCTTTTTGATTTATTTTTAAATATTTTTCAAAATTCATATATCTTTCTAATATCTTTTCAAATCTTTTTTTCAACTCATCATACTATCTTTTCAAATTTAGATTTATCATTTTCAAAACTCTCTCTTATCTTTTCAATTTTAAAATTACATCTTTTGCATATCATACTTATCTTTTACAAATCATATCTTCTATCATATCTTTTTCAAAAATTTTCGAACCCACCCCTTCCTTTTAAATTAATATTCGGCCACCCCCTCTCCTCCACAATTCGAATTTGGCTATCCTCCTTTCCTCTCCTATCCTTACTTTTGCTTGAGGACAAGCAAACCTCTAAGTTTGGTGTGTTTTGTGTGATCACTGAGCTAAGAGTCACTAAGATCATGGCTCCTAAGGGAAAACAAACAACTTCAAGAGGCAAGAAAGAGAATAATCCAAAATCACTTTGGAATCAAGAGAGGTTCTTAACCAAGGAACATTCGGGCCATTACCACAAAATAATGGGTCTGAGGTCAGTGATCCCGGAAGTTAAATTCGATCTGAAAGAAGACGAATATCTGGAGTTCCAAGAGCAGATTCTAAACAGAGGCTGGGAAATTCTAGCTAATCCTGAGACAAAGGTAGGTAGAAACATGGTTCAAGAATTCTACTCAACTCTGTGGCAAACAGAGAGGCAGAGAATGACAGGAACCGCTTTCTATACCTTTCGAACCATGGTCAGAGGGAAGATTATTTACTTCCACCTTGATAAAATAAGAGAGGTCTTCAAGCTGCCTCAACTACAAGATGATCCAGAATCCTTTAATAGGGGAATGGTGTGTGATGATAAGTGCTTAGACCAAATTCTAGAAGACATATGCATCCCTGGAGCAAAGTGGATAACCAGTACAAAAGGTGTTCCAAACCAACTCAAGAGAGGGGATCTCAAACTAGTTGCTAGGGGTTGGCTGGATTTTATTGGGCATTCCATACTGCCTACCAGCAACCGCTCCGAAGTCACTATCAAGAGAGCAATGATGATCTATTGTATTATGCAAGGAAATGAAGTGGAGATTCATCATCTGATTTCTTGTGAGCTCTACACAATTGCAAATAAGAACTCCAAGGACGCCGAATTGGCCTACCCAAACTTGATTTCTCTGCTATGTAAAGAGGCTGGGTAAAGATGGGAGTAGATGAGTTCATCCCAGTCGAACATCCAATCACCAAGAAGTCAATGGAGGGACAACAAGTACAAGAAAACTCCATCAAAAGGAGGGCACAAGAGTTCCTCCCAGAAATCCCTCAGATTGACTACTGGACCTGCCTAGAAGCATCTGTTACCAAGATGCAAGAAACTATGGATCAACTCAAGGAAAAATAGCAGAATCAAGATAGTATGATCTGCAAACTGCTTAAGGAACAGGAGAAGAAAGGGGCGTGAACTACAGGAGCTGAAGCACCAGAAGCTTTCTCTTGAAGGTCCAGACAACCCACGAATTGAAGGAGCATCCATCTCCCAAAATAAAGGTTGTTGAGTCCTAATCTTAACTCTGTGATAACTTCTGCTATTACAAATCTATTTTAGGAGTCATATGAGTAGTAGTAGTTAGTATTTTTATTTTTAGTTTTATCATCTCCAAGTAAGCTATAATTTATTTTTCTCATCATCATTAAACATGAATAAAATAGCAGATATTTTTAGAATAAGGAGGCAATTTTTTTACGAGTTCTCAATAAGAAAAATTTAAATTATTTATTTATGGTGGCAACACTTTTTGTCTTCTGAATGAATGCTTTAAAAGTGCATATTTTTTATCTTGTTGTTTATGAATGTTAAAACGGTTGGCTCTTGTAAGAATGATGAAAAAGAGAAATGTTATTGATAATCTGAAAAATCATAAAATTGATTCTTGATGCAAGAAAAAGCAGTGAAAAAAATGGCAAAAAAAGAGAAAAGAAAAAAGAAAAAGAAAAATACAATAGCCCTTAAAACCAAAAGGCAAGGGTAAAAAGGATCCAAGGCTTTGAGCATCAATGGATAGGAGGGCCTAAAGGAATAAAATCCTGGCCTAAGCGGCTGAACCCAGCTGTCCCTAACTATGTGATTGTGGCATGCAGGTCCAAGTGAAAAGCTTGAGACTGAGTGGTTAATGTCGTGATCCAAAAAAGTGTGCTTAAGAACTCTGGACACCTATAATTAGGGACTTTAGCAAAGCTGAGTCACAATCTAAGAAGGTTCACCTAGTTATGTGTCTGTGGCATTTATGTATCCGGTGGTAATACTGGAAGCCAAAGTGCTTAGGGCCACGGCCAAGACTCATAAAGTAGCTGTGTTCAAGAATCAACATACTAAACTAGGAGAATCAATAATACTATCTGAACTCTGAGTTCCTATGGATGCCAATCATTCTAAACTTCAAGGGATGAAGTGAGATGCCAAAACTCTTCAGAAGCAAAAAGCTACTAGTCCCGCTCATCTAATTAGAATTGAGCTTCATGTAAAACTCTGAGATTGCCTCTTGATCTTCGTGCTATCCTATTTTATTTATATAGTTGCGTGGGGACAAGCAACAGTTTAAGTTTGGTGTTGTGATGAGCGGATATTTTATACGCTTTTTGGGGGTGTTTTCACATAGTTTTTAGTAGTATCTAGCTACTTTTTAGTACATTTTTATTAGTTTTTATGCAAAAATCACATTTATGGACTTTACTATGAGTTTGTGTGTTTTTCTGTGATTTCAGGTATTTTATGTCTGAAATTGAGGAACCTGAGCAAAAATCTGATTTAGAGGCTGAAAAAGGACTGCAATTGCTGTTGGATTCTGACCTCCCTGCACTCGAAATAGAATATTTGGAGCTACAGGGGTCCAAATAGCGCGATCTCAAATGCGTTGGAAAGTCGACATCTAGGGCTTTCCGGCAATATATAATAGTTTATACTTTGCTCACGTTTAGACGATGCAAACTGGCGTTCAATGCCAGCTTTCTGCCCTATTCTGGCGTTAAACGCCAGAAACAAGTTACAAACCAGAGTTAAACGCCAAAAACAGGTTACAAACTGGCGTTTAACTCCATGAATAGCCTATGCACGTGAAAGCTTCAATGCTCAGCCCCAGCACACACCAAGTGGGCCCCAGAAGTGGATTTCTGCACTATCTATCTTAGTTTACTCATTTTCTGTAAACCTAGGTTACTAGTTGAGTATATAAACTACTTTTAGAGATTTATTTTGTACCTCATGACATTTTACATCTGAATTTGTATATTTGACGGCATGAGTCTCTAAACCCCATGGTTGGGGGTGAGGAGCTCTGCTGTGTCTCGATGAATTAATGCAATTATTTCTGTTTTCTATTCAATCACGCTTGTTTCTATTCTAAGATGTTCATTCGCACTTTAACATGATGAATGTGATAATCCGTGACACCCATCACCATTCTCAACCTATGAACGCATGCCTGACAACCACTTTCATTTTACCTTAGATTGAATGGATGTTTCTTGGGTTCCTGGCTCACGAGTTTGACTGCCTCTCCTGACAACAGAGCATTCAAATCCATGAGATCAGAGTCTTCGTGGTATAAGCTAGAAACAATTGGCAGTATTTCTGAGATCCGGAAAGTCTAAAACTTGTCTGTGGTATTCTGAGTAGGATCCGGGAAGAGATGACTGTGACGAGTTTCAAACTCACAAATGTTGGGCGTAGTGACAGACGCAAAAGGATCAATGGATCCTATTCCAACATTAGTGAGAACCAACAGATGATTAGCCATGTACATGGACCCTTTTCACTGAGAGGACGGCTGGTAGCCATTGATAATGGTGATCCACCAACATACAGCTTGCCATGGAAGGAGACCTGCGTGCGTGAAGAAGAAGACAGTAAGAAAGTAGAAATTCAAGGGACAGAGCATCTCCAAAACTCCAACCCATTCTCCATTACTGCGTAACAAGTACTCATTTCATGCTTTTTCACTTTTTACAATTAAAACTAAGAATCACTATTGATATCCTGACTAAGAATAATAAGATAACCATAGCTTGCTTCAAGCCGGCAATCTCTGTGGGATCGACCCTTACTCACGTAAGGTATTACTTGGATGACCCAGTGCACTTGCTGGTTAGTTGTGCGAAATTACATAGTGTGAGTGTAATTTTCGTGCACCACTGGCCCTGCGCAGACAATGGAGTGCATCCTCAATATAAGCTTCTATCATCAGAATATGCCCGCCTCGCAGGTGAATCGAGTCAAGGGTCGGTTGAAAGAAGTTGCAGTAAAACTCACGGACACATGACTCATTCACCTTGGTTAACTCCCGATCAATAAAAGACATGCCTAACCCCTCAATTCGAGACTCAATAGATTGCCTCAAATCGGAAGGGATAGGAAGCTTCTTCTCCAAATTCAGAAGTCTCCCCTAATAGATCGAAAAGCGGAGCTCACAGTAGAGGTTAGGAAACCTTTCTCCCTCAGTAGGGGGTAAAAGCTGATCTGCCTTCTCCTTGTCGGAGAGGCGTATCTTAGTATAGCCAGAGAGTGCAGAAGCAGTGGAAGACTAAGGTTGCTTCTTTTTTCGGGGGGTAACCTTTGCTTTACCTTTTCCTCTATTAGACATCTTGGAAAAATAGAAACACAGGATACAGACAATTAAGTAAGGTAGAGGAATATAAAGCAAGGAATCAAGTAGCAGACAGAAAACATGTGACAAGAGGATTGAGATATGTTCATGAAGTGATTTAAAGAAAGAAATTCTTGGAATGCAAGAAAACAAAATCCAAATCTCAGACGGAGTACAAACCAAGAAATTCATGCAATAACAGTCAAGTGCTTGTTTGTTGAGCAACCACAATTGTCATACCCCAAAAGAATGTGAAAGGGTTAATTTGAAAAGTTAGAGAGTCAATTAAGTCAAAAGTTAGAAAAGTGGTTAGAAATTAGTGGTATGACCATGATGGAGCATAACCAAGAGAAGTTCACAAATAATAAGAAACAAGCACACTCACATTCATGAGGATGATGCACGTCATCGATGATGAAATATAAATTGCGTAAAAGCATACAATAGAAAAGCAAGTCATCATCAATGTTCATGATCACTAAGTTTGTAAAAATTAGTGTTAAAAGAATTAGGATTAGCACTTGGTGTAACCAAAAGAAAGTTGAAAGCAATTTGAGTTCAAAAGGGTTCACACCAGTGGAAGGCACCAATTGTTACACATGTATGAACCTCTATCAAGAAAGACAAGTCTAAATCAAATGGTGGGCTTTGGCATTAGGTTCATTGGGCAAGTAAGTTGAAAATTGAACCTTAACCAAGAAATCATAAAGCATTTGACTTAACTTGAAATGTTGAAAACACAAGAAGGTTCACATTGCTTAGTTAGTCAAGGTACTATTTGACACAAAAATCTGACAAATAGTTCCTTGAATTAACCAATTTCAATGCACATCAACGGGAGTCAAAATAAAATGGGAATGCCAACCAAATTAACTAAGGAATTGCACTTGGTATAAATTGAATGAATTTTTAAACCAAAAAGTGCTAAGTTCAATCCCTAAGTTGCAAGTTAACAATAGATTGCTTTCCAAAAATTTTGACAGCATTCCGGTAGTAAAATGGACATTCCTGGATAACAAACAGCAACAAAATTATGCATATAAATCCAGATAGCATCAACAAGCAAAATAATTGACCAATTCATATGGTTCAGGCGACATTAAGCAGAATAACATAATTCAATTCAGCAAGCAGTAACAATCTATACATAGAACAACAACATCATTCACCATTCAGCAAAGAAAATTAACTCAGCTGTTTCAGACAACAAGAACGGAGCAATTATCAGGCCTAAAATCCTCTAACCACATCCTAGCTACCTAACCACATGCAATTCTAACTAACCTAATCAAACAGAATTAAACAACACTAACCAAATAACTAAACAGAACAGAAAGCTAAGAATAGAAAATGCAGAGCGGACAGGGGAACCTAGGGAAAAGGTAGGAACAGAATTGTGGAGGGATGAGAAGTAATGCCAACTAGGGATGACGGCAAAACAGTGGCTTGCAGTGGCACGGAGCAGTGAAAGACAGGGGCAGTGCTGAGCTCAGTGAGATGCAGAGCAGAGAGACAGAGCTCCCCTCTGTTTGTAGCAACGAGAACGGAAGAAACAAGATAGGGAGTGAAAAGTTGTTGGTGGTGGTCGAATGAGGCTCGCCGGTGGCAATAGAGGACCACGGCGGCTCTGGCGGTGGCGCTGAGGTGAACGGTCAGAGAAGGGAAGAGATGGAAAAAAGAGAAGGGAAAAGGAAAAGGAGAGGAAGGAAGGGTGGTCACCGGCGGCGGTCAGGTCGCCGGACAATGGTCGGCAGTAGGCGAGGGTGGCTGGCAGTGGTGGTTCTGGAGGAAGAAGAAAGAAAGAAACGGAACATTGGAAGGAAAGAGGGAAGGACGCGAATGGCTAAGGCTTCTCACATAGATGAGGGTTATTGAATTTGAATCCACGCATACGCGTCACAGATGCGTGCGCGTGGGATGACAGAAAAGCGATAGACCCGTAAGCGTCCTATACGCTTAGGCGTGGAGGTGGAGTGTGTGCAGCGACGGGTACGCGTAGGGTACGCGTACACATGGAATGAAACTTGCACTAAAAGCATAATCCTCATGCCAAGTTCGCACAACTCTCGGGTATGATGTATGGGATCTTCGTTGACGCATCGGCGCGTATGCGTACGCGTGCATGCCCCTTTTTTTTGAAAAATTTCAAATATTAAACAACCATAACTTGCACCTCAGGTAAAACGCAATCCAACACAAAGGTGCATCCTGAACCAACTAACAACCAAAGTGTTAAATCAAGGATAAATGAAGAGGAGAAACTACCTACAATGGCAACTCAAATCACTTATTAATCAAATTTATAAGAGAGTGGAAAGAGTTTACCATAGTGGGGTGTCTCCCACCTAACACTTTTGTTTATTGTCCTTAAGTTGGACTTATGGAGAGCTCTTTATCAAGGTGGCTTGTGCTTGAATCCATCCTTGAACATCCACCAATGCTTGGACTTCCAATAGGCTCCATCATTCAAAATTTTAAGCTCCAAGCTTTGATGGAATTCTTCACAGACCATGGGCTCCCAAAGGTGATCCTCTCATTGTAATCCGGGATCCCATATATTATTCTCACACCCGTCTTCTAATTGATCATCATTGTTCCATCCGGGTGGTAGGCGACTCGAATTCTCATCTGAGCACCCAAACATTCTCCTAGACTCATGCAATTTGGTTCTACACCAACCATTGCTATTCAACCTTGAGCATGCAACTATCATTAACCTAGAGTGATGTTTCCAACCACCACGTAATTCTCTCATACTCTTAACTCCACAAAGAGTTCTAAGTTTTCTATCATTTTCAATCAAGCCATATTCAAGTGGGAAAGTAAAGCTTAGGGATAAGAATTTTACCCACTTGAATGTTGTGTTAGATGGTGACTTAGGAAGAGGGACCTCCCCACACTTAGACAATGCGAGGTCCACTCTCTTGTGCTCTTCCTTGATTGTCTTCACCTCTTGACAACTTTCTTCAACCTCAACCTCCTCCTCTTGGTAGCTTTCTTCCAGTTCAAGCTCTTCATCATTGCTTACCAAGGGTATGGGAGGTGAGGTGTCTTCTTCCTTGATCTTTATGTTAAGTCCAATGGAGGAGGATTTACTTGTAGATAGGGATTCATCAATGATTGAATCCATCTCTTGATCAACCTCTTTAAAGTCTTCCACCATGATATGTCTTGGAGATTGTACACCCTTCTCGACATCAATATCAAGCTTCCTGGAAGAGGTCTCTCCCAGTATACATCCCCATGGACTTCCAACATCTCCTAAGTCTTCGACCACTTCTTCTGGCCTAGTTTTCTCCACTTTCAACAATGGGAGAGTCTTGATTGTATAAGCTTAGGCGGGAGGGGGCCATGTTGTTAACAACTTCCGCCATGGTAACAATCGGGGCGTCTACCTTCTTAAACTCCTCTTGCATCTCCTCTTCATGCTTTAGGATACGAGAACTGAGATTTCTGTGTTCTAGCATGAAGGCATGGCAACCTTCGTCCATTGGAGGTGGTGTAGGAAGAGAGGTTTCATTGTTTGGGGGAAAGGGTTCATAATTGGGAGGTGGTTCAATAACTTCCACAAAATCATCAACAATGTCACTTGGTGTAGAATTGTTCTCAAACTTGGAACTCACCTCTTGCTCAACTTTGCCTAACTCTTCAACCACTTCTTCTTCATTAAAAATCTCTTCCTCTTTCACTTGTTGCATGACACACTCCATGCTCCGCTCTTCGGTTAATTCTCTACATTCACCCGTGGAGATGCTCTGTCTACGGTATGAATCCCATGCATCCACATTGGCTTTAAATTTGGTAAGGTTAGCCTCGATAACTTCTTTCATTCTTTGGGCTTCCTCTTGCTCTCTTTGGTAGATGATTACTTAAAGCTGATCCACTGCTTCCTTGTAGTGATCTATTGGCTCTTGTTCCACTTGACTAATATAAGTAGGATCATGTTGCTCTTGGACCAATGGATGTGGATATTTTTTCATGGAGGGTTGTGGTAAAAAAGAGGAGTTCATTTTGTGGTCAAAAGTCATCATACATTGGAGGTAGTTCATCTTGGTAATAGCATGGAGGTGGTGGTTCTTCATATAGTTCATATGGTTCACAAGGTGGTTGGTATGGTGGATAAGGATGAGGGTCATATGGGGGTGTTTGGTAGTGAGGGGCTTGTGAGTATGGTGGTTCAAAACTAGGTTGAGGGGGTGGTTCATAGGCATATGGTGATTGTGATTGACAATCACAATGAGGGTCACCACATCCACAACATTGATATCCGTTAGTATCAGAATTATACCTATGAAAAATCGGAGGTGGTTGCCATGAAGAGTGATCAACCTCTTGAGGCTCCTCCCGTCTTCGATTTTTCCATCCTCAATGCGCATCCTCATTGAAGCTTCCATTCCCTAAAACATAGTTTGAACCCAACTCATAGCCAAAGGGGTGAGAATTCATAGTAGCAAGAGGAATAAAAAATAAAACTAACAAGAAATTAAGAAAACCAAATCAAAAACAAACAATGTAACAAAAGACAAACATATTCACAATATTTACAATAGCCAATAACATAACATCATTGCAGTTCCTTGGCAACGGCGCCATTTTGATAAAAGAGGTTTGTCGTCGGTCTAAAGAATTTCCTCAAATGAATGAAGTCTTCTCGTTGTAAGTATAGCTCTAAACCAACAAACAATCCTCCCAATAAAAAATATTGGTTTTCACAAGTACAAATCTCAATAAGAATTTTTAACTGAAGTATTTAAACCTCGGGTCATCTCACAACGAATTACGATGAAGTGCTCAATTATTGGCTATGAAGATGTAAGGGGGTTTGATTTGGAAAAAAGGGAAAGAAAAGTAAAGGAACAACTAAAGAAAGCAATTAATAAAAGAGAGACATCCTTGGAAAGAATTGAGAATCTAAGCTTTCTATCATAGTCACTAATAACAATAATTAACAAGAATTTATCTTATTACGCCATCCTCGACGATGGAAGAAGATATCATGTTATCTTCACACTCGAAGAAAATCTAATAAGACTAGCTAATCTCAATTCAAATATCCTAATCAACTCACTAAGTGAATTAGCAAGAGATTAGAGTTAATGAAAACAATACTACTAGCTAACAACTCTAGATCACCAACATAGTTGGGTTTAATGACTCAAGATCACCTAGTTTTTCTTTCCAAGCCAAGAATGCTCAAAAATCTACTCTAAAGCCCAACCAAGCATTTTGTCAAACACTTGGTGGGTATGAAAGGAAAACATAATAAATTGCAAAGGAAACAAGATCACCAACTCAAATCATCAATAAAACATCAAACATCAATTTTCATTAAAGGAGATCCAAATCCAACATGAGTTCATCAACACAAAAGAGAGCATTAAGTAAAATTAACAAGAAAACCAAGAGAAATAAAGGTGTAGAAACAAGAAATCACAATGAAAGCAAGATGAAAACAAGAATTGAACATGGATCTATGATGCAAATAACCCTAGAACCCTAATTCTAGAGAGAAGAGGGAACATCTCTCTCTAGAAACTAAACTACATGATGCTATTCTTCATACAATTGCTCCCCTTTTACTCAATCTTCAATTCTGCATGAAATGCCCTCAGAAATCAAGGAGAATTATAAAACCATGCTATTTTATTGAATAAATATTGGAAAAAGGTGATAAAATCCCCTACATTAAGCACAAGATAAACCACAAAATTGGGGTTTATCAATGCTTAAGGCACATGACTGGAAAGTCCATATTCTTCATCAAGCTCAACATGTATGATAGAGGATTTGTAAATTCGGTGATGATAGAAAACGGAAGATAGTGGCCGTAGGTGAGGTTGGTAAGAGTTTCTCTACCTTAATTGATAATGTATTTTTGTTTGATGGACTGGAACATAATCTTCTAAGCATTAGTCAACTATGTGATTTAGGTTATTGGATTATTTTTAAAAAGTTGGAATGTTTAGTTGTCTGTGAATAGTCGGGTGAAACTTTGTTCATTGCTAAAAGATGTAATAATATGTATGGTCTCACTTTAAAGGAACTTAAGAAACAAATATAGCTTGATTTACTTCTATGAAATCCGAAAAATAGTTGTGGCATAAGAAATTAGGACATGCTAGCATATTTTAAATTTCTAAGCTTGTGAAAAAAGATTTGGTTAGAGGTCTTCCTAATATCCAGTTTGACAAAGATATCTCTTGTGATGCTTGTCAATTGGGTAAACATAATAAAATCTCTTTTAAATCTAAGGATGACATCTCAACTAAAAGACTATTGGAATTGCTACATATTAATCTTCTTGGTCCCACTAGGACTCAAAGCCTAGGTGGCAAACACTATGGCTTAATAGTAGTTGATTATTACACAAGTTCGGATGGATTCTTTTCTTAGCTCATAAAAATGATGCTTTTTCAGTTTTCATTACTTTGTGCAAAAAAATTCAAAATGAGAAAAATTGGAAGATTGCTTCTATTAGAAGTGATCATGAAAAGAAATTTAAAAACCAAGATTTTGAATCTTTTTGTGATGAATTTGGTATATCTCGCAACTTTTCTTGTCCTAGAATACCTCAACAAAATTGGATTATTGAAAGGAGAAGTAGAAGTGTACAAGAAATGGCTCGAGCTATGATTTGTGAAATGATGTACCTAAATTCTTATGGGCTGAAGTAGTGAACATAACTTACTATATTTTGAATCGAACCATCATTCAAAAGTTTTTAAAGAAAATTTCATATAAGCTATGGAAAGAAATCCCTCAAAATCTTAACTATTTTCATATATTTTAATGTAAATGTTTTGTTTTGAATACAAGAGACAATCTTAAAAATTTTGATCTAAAATTTTATGAAGGTATTTTTGTAGGATACTCAACTATAAGCAAAGCTTATAGGATGTACCTAAGTGAACATAGGATTATTGAAGAGACCATGTGTGTTACCTTTTGTGAATCTAACTCTGTTTCAAGTGTTATTAAAGAAAATGATGCAGGAATTGAAGTTGAACAAAACTCAAGTGACACCCAAGTGAAGCTAAGTCATATCCCTTGCTGGAAAATACTGTCTTTGATTTTGGAGATCAAATTGCAGGAGAAATTCTATTTTGTCTCCTATCGCAGCAGAAAATCATGAAACTCTCAATAATTTTGAATCTGATTAGACCATATCTACTCTCACCACGCCCAAACCCAGAGAATGAAAGTTATTGAAAAACTATCCACAAGAGTTCATAATTGGAGATCCATCTCAAGTAGTTACCACAAGATCATCAAATATAATAAAAATGGAGCAAAATGATCTTGATCTCTTCTCTCAAATAAAACTTCAAAATGTGAAAGAGGCTCTTGATGATCCATCATGAGTTAAGGCAATGGAAGAAGAGCTAATCCAATTTGAGAAAAATGAAGTTTGGACATTGGTGCCAAATTCAAATGGGAAAAAGGTGAATGGTACCAAATGGATCTTTTGAAACAAATTGGGTGAGTATGGTAGTATTGCAAGAAATAAGGCAAGACTTGTGGCTCAAGGGTATGATCAAGAAGAGGACATCAACTTCGATGAATCTTTTTCTCCGATTGCAAGGATGGAAGCAATAAGATTATTGCTTGCTTATGTCACACACAAAGAGTTCAAACTTTTTCAAATGGATGTCAAATGTGTCTTTTTGAATGGTATTATTGATAGAGAGGTGGTTTTAAAAACAAAGATTTTCCAAACCATATTTCTAAACTCTCTAAAGCTCTTTATGGTTTGAGATAAGCTCCTAGACTTGGTATGAAAGACTTAGCTCTTTCTTATTAAAAAATAATTTTCAAAGAAGTACCACGGAGACAACTATTTTTATTAAAGAATCTAATGATAATTTCATTCTTGTTCAAGTTTATGTGGATGACATTGTGTTTGGATTAGCTAATGAAGTCTTGTGTGCTGATTTTGGAAACTTAATGACTAGTGAGTTTGATATGAGTATGATGGGAGAACTCACATTCTTCCTAGGACTCCAAATCAAATAAACTCCTAGTAGAATTTTTGTGCACCAAAATAAATATGCCAAAAAATTGGTAAAGAAATTTGGTTTAGAAAATTCCAAACCAATGAGTACACCAATGCATCCAAACTCTAAACCTCAGAAGGATGAAAAAGAAAAAGATGTGGATGAAAAAAGGTATAGAGAAATGATCGAATCTCTTATGTATCTAACATCTTTTAGACCAGATATTACTTAAAGTGTTGGAGTTTGTTCTAGATTCCAATCACAACCTAAAAAATCACATCTTTCAACTGTATAAAGAATCATTAGATAAATTAATGGCATTGCTAATTTTGGTTTTTGGTATCCTAAGTCTGATGAGTTTTGTGTAGTGGGA
This sequence comes from Arachis duranensis, assembly GCF_000817695.3. NCBI lineage: Eukaryota > Viridiplantae > Streptophyta > Magnoliopsida > Fabales > Fabaceae > Arachis > Arachis duranensis. The sequence goes on along the minus strand of NC_029776.3, from coordinate 38,260,033 downwards.
TATTATGACGCAGATTTTATCAGTGATAGAGTTGATAAAAGAAGCATGTCTGGCATCTGTTGCTTCCTTGGATAGTCCCTAAACATGTGGTCAAGCAAGAAACATGCTACAGTTGCATTATCCATAGTCAAGATTGAACATATAGCCGCTTTTTCTTATTGTTCTAAGTTGTTATGGCTTAAAACATAACTTGCAGATTATAAATTGCAAGTCAATAGTATCTCTTTATTTTGTGATATGAGTGCAATAAACATTTTTAAAAATATAATTTTTCACTTAAGAACAAAGCACATTGAAATGAGATTTTACTCCATTAGGGAACATGTGCAAAAGTGTACAATTGAAATATAATTTGTAAACTCTAAGGATCAACCTGCAGATATTTTCACTAAACCTCTGTCTGAAGACATATTTTACAAGTTGAGAAAAGCATTGGATATTGTTGAATCTGAATTCCTGAATCAATCTAATGATGTTGCTTTCTGATTGGATTTGTCTCTCAGGTTGATAGGAGATAAAACTAGACAAATGATGACTCCCTCTAAGTTCTCTGAATGTTAGACTGGGTGTTGGTATAATTAATATATTGGGTCAAAGTTGAATCTTTTGTGGACCATTGTATTTCTTTAAAACCACCATAAGACCCAAAAGGAAGAAGTTCTACTCTATGATGTGGATCTCATTGTTTGTTTTGATCACTTACATTAAAAAGTATTTAATTTTTAGGATTTCTTTTCAAGTCAAACCAAATTCTGATGTTCAAATTTTAAACTTCACTTGTCCCCTTTCAAACTACTTGCTTACATATCCTTTCAAAATCATATTTTATTTGAAACATCTTTTCATTTTTTTTAAGATCAGTTTGTGTTTTCAAACATTTTCAAAGCACTTAGAGTAGTTATTGAAAACCCCTCATCTTCTCCAACCTCCACGACTCCCATAACCGCATTCATTAAGGTTTTATAAAGATGAGTAAGAAGGTTACAACTCGAAGAGGCTCAGGAACCTATCTTACTCCATAAAATCCTTCTCATAAAGGCCAAGCCCACACTCATATTCGTATTCACTCCCATTCTTCTTCACACTCCTCTCTTGTTCCCGAACCTTTGGCATGAACCAAAAACACCTCTCGCATCCATCCTTGACGCCGACTGAAGCTGGAACTTCTAAGGCAAAAGAAAAGAAATCTATGAGTGATGAAGAACCTCCAATTTTTCCACCTCCTCGCTCCTCATCCCGTCCTCAAGGATGTTCTGCACCGTCTAGTCGTCCTTCAAAAGGTAACCGAGGACCTTTCCTTAATTCTATAAAAGAACCTCAAATCCTGACACTGTAGATTTTATATTCCATGTCGGTAACCTTCCTCATTCTTACCATAATCCACTTAATTTTTCTTCAAGCATGAACTTTGAATTTCATAGAGCCATTGTTTCTAAAAGACCTCTTTATTTAACTTTTGTTGCTGATTTGAAGGCTTTAGCCAATAAATGAATAGACTTTGTTGAAAATATAGTTTATTTGGACTAAAAAAAATTATTTGAAATTAGAAAACCTGTCTATCCTAAATTGGTTAGAGAATTCTATGCTAATATGTACTATCGTGAGGAATCTGTTCACGTATATGTAAAAGGCCAAGAAATTTATTTAAATAAAGAATTCATTGGTGAAGCCCTTGATTATTATGATGTGGACATCAATGCCTACATCTCTGAAAAATGGGATAATGATATAGGCATTTCATACAAAGATGTGTTGGCAAACATATGTGAAAATATGTTTCTATGGATTGTGTTACCCCCAACCATCAAGCCCTAGGTCCTGCTAAAGTCTAACTCCGCTGCATTATCACTCACATTATCTTGCCTCAAAGTGGTTCTTATTAGCGAGTGAATCTTTGTGGCACCTTAGTTCTCTATGCCATCATCAACAAAACTGAAATTTCTTTTGCATATTTGATGATATGCCATATGCATATCTGTATCAAAGTGGCAAAAATAATTTTCTATCATATGGCAAGTTTTTGAATTGCCTCTTTGAGTACTTTGGTATTGATATAAACAATGAGACCCAAGAGAATAGAATTTCATCTCTTAAGGACGGTGGTTCAATTAAGCGATCAAAAGGAACTTAAGCTGCCAAGGACATTGTTATAGAAGAAGAGGACGAAAGCATTCCTCCTCTATCAGCTGCCGGGACATCATCCTCTCATATGTACTTGATGAATGCCATCGTGAAGGATGTCTTACAGGAATTTTCGAACCTCACAAAACAAATAATCAACTCGAGCTAACAAGCTAGGAAACTGGCTATACAAAATGAGAATTCCTTATGGAAGTCTCAAAGCCAAGTTGAAGTGCTTTTAAAGTACATAGATTCCTTGGAAGATGAGCAAGCGATGTCTGAGCAAGAAGAAGATCTTTTGGGAACTGAGGATGAGGGATCTGATGTCTAGCTCCTGTTTAATGCTGCTGCTTTCTAAGAACATGTTTTCTGAATAGTTTAAATACTTTTAACTTTCTGGATGACTGTAATAGTTAGTTATACACTATTTGCTCTGAACTATATGCACTATTGATTTGCATTTGGACACTTAACATTTTGTGCAAAGATTGCTAACTCTCCTTGATAACAAAAAAGGGACTGAATGAATTGTGATGAAATAAATTATGTTGTGAATTATTGCAATATTTTGATATGTTTTGATATGAATTATGGATAGGGTGTGGTACTATTTTTTATGGTACTAATATAGCTGTTTTAATTAGTCTATAGTTCTTATTGATAATTTTTTTATTAAGGCTAAATGATCATTTTGTTTGGGTTAACATCCTTGTAAATATTTGCTAGTTCAAAAATATTTAAATAGTTTTTGGATGTCCGGCATTGTTTTTATGAAAATTATATTGATCATAGGTTGAAAAATGCAAACATTCAGGAGGAGCCAAGTGAATAAAAGAAAAGGGGAGTTCACATCAAAGATTGCAACATCAAAGGGAAGTTTCTGATGCAAGGGCATCTTTGCCAGTTTCACTGACCTTTTCTTTACTGTTTTTAGGGTAGTTTCATGCATTTCCTTATGAAATAAGCTAGTTTTGGGTAGATATTCACTTACACCTTGATTCAAGCATACATTGTGCATTTTACATGATTTCATGAGGATTTTGCATAAATTTAGTGACAAATTGTATGTTGCATTACCCATGACTTGGACTAGAACTTTGATGCACTCTATTGCTTGATTTCAGGACCAAAGGAAGCAAGGAGGAACAACTTAGCAGTCACGTTAATCTAATTAACGTGGCCACTAACGTGGAATGGGAGGTAACTTGCAAAGTTAATGAGAAAAGTGATTGCCAATAACGCTCTCGAAGCCATCATTTCCCACGTTAAGAGTCACGTTGATGAGCGGATAATCTATACGCTTTTTGGCAATGTTTTTAGTATGTTTTTAGTATGTTTTAGTTAGTTTTTAGTATATTTTTATTAGTTTTTAGTTAAAATTCAATTTTCTGGACTTTACTATGAGTTTGTATGTTTTTCTGTGATTTCAGGTATTTTCTGGCTGAAATTGAGGGACCTGAGCAAAAATCTGATTCAGAGACTGAAAAGGACCGCAGATGCTGTTGGATTCTGACCTCCCTGCACTCGAAGTGGATTTTCTGGAGCTACAGAAGCCCAATTGGCGCGATCTTAACTGCGTTGGAAAGTAGACATCCTGGACTTTCCAGCAATATATAATAGTTCATACTTTGCCCGAGATTTGGTGGCCCGAACCGGCGTTCCAAATCAGCTCAAAACTGCCTGGCGTTAAACGCCGGAACTGGCACAAGAATGGGAGTTAAACGCCCAAACTGGCACAAAAGCTGGCGTTTAACTCCAAGAGAAGTCTCTACACGAAAATGCTTCAATGCCCAGCCCAAGAACACACCAAGTGGGCCCGGAAGTGGATTTTTATGTCATTTACTCATCCTTGTAAACCCTAGGCTACTAGTTCTCTACAAATAGGACCTTTTACTATTGTATTCTTATCTTTGTAGCTATCTTTATTCTTATGCTATCTTAGATCATGGGGGCTGGCCTCACGGCCATGCCTAGACCTTGTTCTTATGTATTTTCAACGGTGGAGTTTCTACACACCATAGATTAAGGTGTGGAGCTCTACTGTACCTCGAGTATTAATGCAATTACTATTGTTCTTCTATTCAATTCAGCCTATTCTTGTTCTAAGATATTCATTTGCACCCAAGAACATGATGAATGTGATGATTATGTGACACTCATCATCATTCTCACTTATGAACGAGTGCCTAACAACCACTTCTGTTCTACAAGCAAACAAGGCTTGAATGTTTATCTCTTGGATCCCTTGATCGGAATCTTCGTGGTATAAGCTAGAATTGATGGCGGCATTCAAGAGAATCCGGAAGGTCTAAACCTTGTCTGTGGTATTCTGAGTAGGATTCAATGATTGAATGACTGTGACAAGCTTCAAACTCCTGAAGGCTGGGTGTTAGTGACAGATGCAAAAGAATCACTGGATTCTATTCCAACCTGATTGAGAACCGACAGATGATTAGTCGTGCCGTGACAGGGTGCGTAGAACATTTTCACTGAGAGGATGGGAGGTAGCCACTGACAACGGTAAAACCCTACATACAGCTTGCCATGGAAAGGAGTAAGAAGGATTGGATGAAGACAGTAGGAAAGCAGAGAGATGGAAGGGACAAAGCATCTCCATTCGCTTATTTGAAATTCTCACCAATGAATTACATAAGTATCTCTATCTTTATGCTATATTCATATATCATCCATAACCATTTGAATCTGCCTGACTAAGATTTACAAGGTGACCATAGCTTGCTTCATACCAACAATCTCCGTGGGATCGACCCTTACTCGCGTAAGGTTTATTACTTGGACGACCCAGTACACTTGCTGGTTAGTTGTGCGAAGTTGTGATAAAGTGTTGAGATTACAATTGTGCGTACCATGTTGATGGCGCCATTGATGATCACAATTTTGTGCACCATGTTTTTGGCGCCGTTGCCGGGGATTGTTTGTTGTTGGACAACTGACGGTTCATCTTGTTGCTTAGATTAGGTATTTTTCTTCAGAGTTCTTAAGAATGAATTCTAGTGTTTCAAGGTGATGTTCTTATCATCACCAAAGCTGATTGATTTTCAACAATTTAGCTCTTGAATGCAATGTCCTGCTG
>NC_029776.3:38253683-38254800 GCF_000817695.3 Arachis duranensis | reverse complement strand
GCTGATTGATTTTCATCAATTTAGCTCTTGAATGCAATGTCTAATTCCTTTAGACTGAATCTTTAGACTAACATTGCATGATTCCTGGAATTCTCATTAAGAATTTTGATATCTTTATTTTCTTTTCCACTTAATTTTCGAAAAAACCAAAAAAATTACAAAATTATAAAAAAACCAAAAAATTTTATGTTTCTTATTGAGACACTAGTCTCGTTTTAAGTTTGGTGTCAATTGTATGTTTCTGTTCTTCTTGCATTTTTCATGTGTCTTCAGTGATCTTCAAGTTGTTCTTGATGATTTACTTGCTCTGATCTTTAAATTCTCTTGTCTTGAGTGTTTTGTTGTTTCTCATATGCATTCTCAACTTGTTAGTGTCAATAGTATACAAACTTTTAAGTTTGGTATCTTGCATGCATTGTTTATTTGATTTCAGTTGCATTTTGATTATTCCTCATTATTAAAAATCCAAAAAATTTTTAATTTGTGTCTTTTCAAGTCAATAATACAGAGAATTGAAGATTCAGAACATAGTGCAGAGGAATTACACAGAAAAAGCTAGGCGTTCAAAACGCCCAGTGAAGAAGGAAAACTGGCGTTTAAACGCCAGCCAGGGTGCCTGGCTGGGCGTTTAACGCCCAAAAAGGGTGAGTTTTGGGCGTTAAACGCCAGAATGTGCATTATTCTGGGCGTTTAACGCCAGGATGGCACAAGAGGGAAGATTTTGTTTTTAATGCCAATTTTTTTCAAGTTTTCAAAATTTTTCAAAATCAAATCTTTTTCAAATCAAATCTTTTCAATCAAATCTTTTTCAAAATCAATTCCTTTCCATTTTCAAAAATACTTGCTATCAATTAATGATTTGATTCAACATTTCAAGTATGTTGCCTTTTCTGTTGAGAAAGGTTTAATGTTTGAATCATATCTTTTCTTGTTAGCCAAGTCATTAATTTTCAAAATCAAATCTTTTTAAATTGTTTTTCAAATCATATCTTCTCAATCATGTCTTTTTAAAACTATATCTTTTTCAATCATATCTTCTTAAATCACATCTTTTTCAAAATAGTTTTCAATCATATCTTTTTAATTTCAATTTCAAAATCTTTTTCAAAAATCACTT
>NC_029776.3:38253122-38253585 GCF_000817695.3 Arachis duranensis | reverse complement strand
GATAAAAGCATTCTTGTTGAAGCTGATCCTGAACCTGAAAGGACTCTGAAGAGGAAGCTAAGAGAAGCTAAAGCACAACTCTCTGGAGAGGACCTGATAGAAATTTTTGAAAAAGAAGAAGACATGGCATCCGAAAATAACAACAATTCCAACAATGCAAGGAAGGTGCTTGGTGACTTTATTGCACCAACTCCCAATTTCTATGGGAGAAGCATCTCTATTCCTGCCATTGGAGCAAACAAATTTGAGCTTAAGCCTCAATTTGTTTCTCTAATGCAACAGAATTGCAAGTTTCATGGACTTCCATTGGAAGATCCTCATCAGTTTCTAGCTGAGTTCTTGCAAATCTGTGACACTGTCAAAACCAATGGGGTTGACCGTGAGGTCTACAAACTTATGCTATTCCCTTTTGCTGTAAGAGACAGAGCTAGGATATGGTTGGACTCACAACCTAAAGAAAGCC
>NC_029776.3:38251839-38252972 GCF_000817695.3 Arachis duranensis | reverse complement strand
ATCCCTCTATGAAGCTTGGGAAAGATACAAACAATTGATCAGAAAGTGTCCTTCTGACATGCTTTCTGAATGGAGCATCATAGGTATCTTCTATGATGGTCTGTCTGAACTGTCCAAGATTTCATTAGATAGTTCTGCTGGAGGATCTCTTCATCTGAAGAAGACGCCTGCAGAAGCTCAAGAACTCATTGAAATGGTTGCAAATAACCAATTCATGTACACTTCTGAAAGGAATCCTGTGAACAATGGGACGAATCAGAAGAAAGGAGTTCTTGAGATTGATACTCTGAATGCCATATTGGCTCAGAACAAAATATTGACTCAGCAAGTTGATGAGCGGATAATTTATACGCTTTTTGGCATTGTTTTTAGGTAGTTTTTAGTAAGTTCAAGCTACTTTTAGGGATGTTTTCATTTGTTTTTATGTTAAATTCACATTTCTGGACTTTACTATGAGTTTGTGTGTTTTTCTGTGATTTCAGGTAATTTCTGGCTGAAATTGAGGGATTTGAGCAAAACTCTGAGAAAGGCTGACAAAAGGACTGCTGATGTTGTTGGAATCTGACCTCCCTGCACTCGAAATGGATTTTCTGGAGCTACAGAACTCCAATTGGCGCGCTCTCAATGGCGTTGGAAAGTAGACATGCAGAGCTTTCCAGAAATATATAATAGTTCATACTTTATTCGGAAATTGACGACGTAACTTGGCGTTGAACACCAAGTACATGCTGCTGTCTAGAGTTAAACGCCAGAAACACGTCATGATCCGGAGTTGAACGCCCAAAACACGTTATAAATTGGCGTTCAACTCCAAGAAAAGCCTCAGCTCGTGGATAGATCAAGCTCAGCCCAAACATACACCAAGTGGGCCCCGGAAGTGGATTTATGCATCAATTACTTACTCATGTAAACCCTAGTAGCTAGTTTTAGTATAAATAAGACTTTTTACTAGTGTATTAAGAGTCTTTGATCACGTTTCATCTTTGGTCTCAGTTTTGTTTTATTCTTCATCTTAAGAGGCTATTGATCACGTTTAAGGGGGCTGGCCATTCGGCCATGCCTGAACCTTTTACTTATGTATTTTCAACAGTGGAGTTTCTGCACACCATAGATTAAGGGTGTGGAGCTCTGCT
>NC_029776.3:38251013-38251194 GCF_000817695.3 Arachis duranensis | reverse complement strand
AGTCAATATGATTTCTCAAAGTCTGTCTGGAATGCAAGCTGCACCAGGCAGTACTAAGGACGCTTCATTTGAAGAAGAAGCTTATGATCCTGAGAACCCGTCAATGGAAGAGGTGAATTACATGGGAGAACCCTATGGAAACACCTATAATCCTTCATGGAGAAATCATCCAAATCTTTCA
>NC_029776.3:38250214-38250653 GCF_000817695.3 Arachis duranensis | reverse complement strand
TACCTTGGAGCCATCATGAAGCTAAATGACAAGTTATTTGGTAATGAGACTTGGGAGGATGAACCCCCTTTGCTCACCAAAGAGCTGGATAACTTGACTAGGCAGAGATTACCTCAAAAGAGACAGGACTCTGGGAAGTTCTCAATACCTTGTACAGTAGGCACCATGACCTTCAAGAAGGCTCTGTGTGACCTAGGGTCAAGCATAAATCTCATGCCCCTCTCTGTAATGGAGAAGCTAGGGATCTTTGAGGTACAAGCTACAAGAATCTCACTAGAGATGGCAGACAATTCAAGAAAACAAGCTTATGGGCTTGTAGAGGATGTTCTAGTAAAGATTGAAGACCATTACATCCCTGCTAATTTCATAGTCCTAGAAACTGGGAAGTGCATGGATGAATCCATCATCCTTGGCAGACCCTTCCTAGCCACAACAAAGG
>NC_029776.3:38247941-38250138 GCF_000817695.3 Arachis duranensis | reverse complement strand
ACCATGGAGAGGAAGCATGAAGAGCTTCTCTCAAAACAGAGTCAAACAGAGCCCCCACAGTCAAGCTCTAAGTTTGGTGTTGGGAGGCCACAACCAACTTCTAAGTCTAGTGTTGAACCCCCACAATCAAACTCTAAGTTTGGTGTTGGGAGGTTCCAACATTGCTCTAAGCATATGTGAGGCTCCATGAGAGCCCACTGTCAAGCTACTGACATTAAAGAAGCGCTTGTTGGGAGGCAACCCAATGTTATATTTATCTATTTTTCCTTTGTTATTTTTTGTTTTCTGTAGGTTGATGATCATGGGAAGTCACAAAATCAATTGAAAAAGCAAAAACAGAATGAAAAATAGAAAGAAAAATAGCACACCCTGGAGGAAAACTTGCTGGCGTTTAAACGCCAGTAAGGGCAGCAATTGGGCGTTTAACGCCTAGTCTGGCACCATTCTGGGCGTTTAACGCCAGAAAGGGGCACCAAACTGGCGTTAAACGCCAGGAAAGGGCAAGAAGTTGGCGTTAAACGCCAGAAATGGGCACCAGCTCGGCGTTTAACACCAGAATTGGCATAAAGAGCATTTTTGCTCGCCACTTGGTGCAGGGATGAATTTGCCTTGACAACTCAGGATCTGTGGACCCCACCTACCCCACCACTCTCTCTCTTCTTCACTCATTCACCAATCACCTCAATACCTCTTCCCCAAAAACCCCTCACCTATCAAATCCCACTATTCTCTTCACCACTCACATCCATCCTTCATAAAACCCCACCTACCTCACCATTCAAATTCAAACCACTTTCCCTTCCAAACCCACCCATACATGACCGAACCATACACCCCCTCTCCACTCCTATAAAACCCATCTTCACTCCTTCATTTTCACACAACCTAAACACTACTTCTTCCCCTTAGCCGAACCACAAAGCCTTCTCCATCTCCTTCATTTCTTCTTCTTCTACTCTCTTCTTTCTTCTTTTGCTCGAGGACGAGCAAACCTTTTAAGTTTAGTGTGGTAAAAGCTTTGCTTTTTGTTTTTCCATAACCATTTATGGCATCCAAGGCCGGAGAAACCTCTAGAAAGAGGAAAGGGAAGGCAAAAGCTTCCACCTCCGAGTCATGGGAGATGGTGAGATTCATCTCAATGGTGCATCAAGACCACTTCTATGAAGTTGTGGCCATGAAGAAGGTGATCCCCGAGGTCCCTTTCAAACTCAAAAGGAGTGAATATCCGGAGATCCGACATGAGATCCGAAGAAGAGGTTGGGAAGTTCTTACCAACCCCATTCAACAAGTCGGAATCTTAATGGTTCAGAGTTCTATGCCAATGCATGGATCTCCAAGAACCATGATCAAAGTGTGAACCCGGACCCAAAGAATTGGCTTACAATGGTTCGGGGGAAATACTTAGATTTTAGTCCGGAAAATGTAAGGTTGGCATTCAACTTGCCCATGATGCAAGGAGATGAACACCCTTACACTAGAAGGGTCAACTTTGATCAAAGGGTGGACCAAGTCCTCATGGACATTTATGAAGAGGGCGCTCAATGGAAGAGAGATTCAAGAGGAAAGCCGGTTCAACTGAGAAGGCATGACCTTAAGTCCGTGGCTAGAGGATGGTTGGAGTTTATCCAACGCTCAATCATTCCGACTAGCAACCGGTCCGAAGTTACTATAGACCGGGCCATCATGATTCATAGCATCATGATTGGAGAAGAAGTAAAAGCTCATGAGGTCATAGCTCAAGAACTTTATAAGGTGACAGACAAGTCCTCTACCTTGGCAAGGTTAGCCTTCCCTCATCTCATTTATCACCTCTGTTATTCAGTTGGAGTTGACATAGAGGGAGACATCCCCATTGATGAGGACAAGCCCATCACTAAGAAGAGGATGGAGCAAACAAGAGACCCCTCTCATCATCAAATCCCTGAGATACCTCAAGGGATGCACTTTCCTCCACAAAACTATTGGGAGCAAATCAATACCTCCCTAAGAGAATTGAGTTCCAACATGGGACAACTAAGGGTGGAGCACCAAGAACATTCCATCCTCCTCCATGAAATTAGAGAAGATCAAAGAATCATGAGAGAGGAGCAACAAAGGCAAGGAAGAGACATTGAGGAGCTCAAGCACTCCATAAGATATTCAAGAGAAAGAACAAGCCGCCATCACTAAGGTGGACCCGTTCTTTGATTTCCTTGTT
>NC_029776.3:38246857-38247747 GCF_000817695.3 Arachis duranensis | reverse complement strand
TAAATTTGTGATCCAAGGCAACAAGAGTGTGCTTAAGAACCCTGGACACCTCTAATTGGGGACTTTAGCAAAGCTGAGTCACAATCTGAAAAGGTTCACCCAGTTATGTGTCTGTGGCATGTATGTATCCGGTGGTAATACTGGAAGACAGAGTGTTTTGGGCCACGGCCAAGACTCATAAAGTAGCTGTGTTCAAGAATCATCATACTTAACTAGGAGAATCAATAACACTATCTGGATTCTGAGTTCCTATAGAAGCCAATCATTCTGAATTTCAAAGGATAGAGTGAGATGCCAAAACTATTCAGAGGCAAAAAGCTAAAGCCCCACTCATCTAATTAATACTGATCTTCATAGATGTTTTTGGAGTTCATTGCATATTCTCTTCTTTTTATCTTATTTGATTTTCAATTGCTTGGGGACAAGCAACAATTTAAGTTTGGTGTTGTGATGAGCGGATAATTTATACGCTTTTTGGCATTGTTTTTAGTATGTTTTAGTTAGTTTTTAGTATATTTTTATTAGTTTTTAGTTAAAATTCACTTTTCTGAAAAGGACTGCAGATGCTGTTGGATTCTGACCTCCCTGCACTCGAAGTGGATTTTCTGGAGCTACAGAAACCTAATTAGCGCGCTCTCAACTGCGTTGGAAAGTAGACATCCTGGGCTTTCCAGCAATATATAATAGTCCATACTTTGCCCGAGATTTGATGGCCCAAACCGGCGTTCCAAATCAGCTTAAAACTGTCCGGTGTTAAACGCCGGAACTGGCACAAGAATGGGAGTTAAACGCCCAAACTGGCACAAAAGCTGGCGTTTAACTCCAAGAGAAGTCTCTACACGAAAATGCTTCAATGCTCAGCCCAAGCACACACCAAGTGGGCCCGGAAG
>NC_029776.3:38245884-38246831 GCF_000817695.3 Arachis duranensis | reverse complement strand
GGCCATGCCTAGACCTTGTTCTTATGTATTTTCAACGGTGGAGTTTCTACACACCATAGATTAAGGTGTGGAGCTCTGCTGTACCTCGAGTATTAATGCAATTACTATTGTTCTTCTATTCAATTCAGCTTATTCTTGTTCTAAGATATTCATTTGCACCCAAGAACATGATGGATGTGATGATTATGTGACACTCATCATCATTCTCACTTATGAACAAGTGCCTGACAACCACTTCTGTTCTACAAGCAAACAAGGCTTGAATGTTTATCTCTTGGATACCTTGATCGGAATCTTCGTGGTATAATCTAGAATTGATGGCGGCATTCAAGAGAATTCGGAAGGTCTAAACCTTGTCTGTGGTATTCTGAGTAGGATTCAATGATTGAATGACTGTGACGAGCTTCAAACTCCTGAAGGCTGGGCGTTAGTGACAGACGCAAAAGAATCACTGGATTCTATTCCAACCTGATTGAGAACCGACAGATGATTAGCCGTGCCGTGACAGGGTGCATAGAACATTTTCAGTGAGAGGATGGGAGGTAGCCACTGACAACGGTGAAACCCTACATACAGCTTGCCATGGAAAGGAGTAAGAAGGATTGGATGAAGACAGTAGGAAAGCAGAGAGACGGAAGGGACAAAGCATCTCCATTCGCTTATCTGAAATTCTCACCAATGAATTACATAAGTATCTCTGTCTTTATGCTTTATTCATATATCATCCATAACCATTTGAATCTGCCTGACTAAGATTTACAAGGTGACCATAGCTTGCTTCATACCAACAATCTCCGTGGGATCGACCCTTACTCACGTAAGGTATTACTTGGACGACCCAGTGCACTTGCTGGTTAGTTGTGCGGAGTTGTGATAAAGAGTTGAGATTACAATTGTGCGCACCATGTTGATGGCGCCATTGATGATCACAATTTACGCGCACCAAG
>NC_029776.3:38242670-38245874 GCF_000817695.3 Arachis duranensis | reverse complement strand
GATCACAATTTCGTGCACCACACGTTAACTAAGTTAACGTGAGCTCTAACGTGAAGAAAGGATTTTGAGCCAACGTTAGTGACACTTAACATTATCACTAACGTTGGCCAATGATCATAAGTGGCCACGTTAGAGTCCACGTTAACTTGGTTAACGTGGCCTCTAACGTTAACAAGGGGAAGGAAGTCAACGTTAGTGACATTCAAAATTGTCACTAACGTTGGCCTAAGGTGCAATGTACCACGTTAACTTGGTTAACGTGGGAGCTAACGTGAGAGGCAAGAATGGTCGACAACGTTAGTGACACCCAACATTGTCACTAACGTTGGAAGCAACCACAAAACCCGAAGGAGCCACGTTAACTTCTACGTTAACTTAGTTAACGTGGAAGCTAATGGCAATGAGTGAAAGATGAGCCAACGTTAGTGACACTCAACATTGTCACTAACATTGGAAATGGTTTGCAAATCCACGTTAGAAGCCACGTTAACCTAGTTAACGTGGACTCTAATGTGAATAGGGGCATATTGGAACGTTAGTGACAATGTTGAGTGTCACTAACGTTCTCGAAGATTGGCATGCCTATGTTAAAAGAGCCACGTTAACTAAGTTAACATGGACTCTAACGTGGGAAAGGGGGAGGCTCTCAACGTTATTGGGAAAGTTGAGCCCCAATAACGTGTGCGAAAGACAAAGAGGCAACGTTAGTGGCAATGTTTGTGCCACTAACGTTGAGGTTAACGTGGCCTTTACTTGGGTAAGAAACGTTAGTGAAAAAGTTGAATGACACTAACGTTTTTCAAACCCATTTTCTCACTGAAATGTTAACACCAAGTAGACGACGTAACTTGGCGTTGAACGCCAAGTACATGCTGCTGTCTGGAGTTAAACGCCAGAAACACGTTATGATCCGGAGTTGAACGCCCAAAACACGTCATAACTTGGAGTTCAACTTCAATAAAAGCCTCAGCTCGTGGATAGATCAAGCTCAGCCCAAACATACACCAAGTGGGCCCCGGAAGTGGATTTATGCATCAATTACTTACTTCTGTAGTTTTTTGGAGAGAGTTGGAAAGGAGTCTGAAAGGAAAAGAAAAGCGTTACTCTCTATATTTTTACTTTCTCTGCTCTTCTAGTTCAGAATGTATTCTCCATCTTTGTTTTCATTTTTTAGAGCTATGAACAACTAAACCCATTTCATTGGGTAGGGAGCTCTGTTGTAATTTGATGTATCAATACTAGTTTTCTTCATTCTTCTTCTATCTTTTCTCTTGATTTTACTTGAAAGCTTTCGATCTTCATCCCATTGGGTAGTTATCTTGGAAAAGAAGCTATTCAAACTTGGATCTCTTTTGAGCCTTGAAAGAGAAATGAAGAGATCAAGCTAGAAATGCTTTCTCATGCTGGACCAAATTGGGTTTGGATGGATATGTGACTATAATCCTCTCAATACTTGATTTGGGAAATGCATGTGGTATAATCAGTGACCACACTTCATCTCTTCTCATGAGCAATTGACCAAGGAATTGGCTATTGATCAAGACTTGAGAGATTGAATTGCAAGAAATTGTAATTCAATCAATTAAGATTGCCAAGGAGATCAATGAATGCATTGATTGAGGAAGAGATGAAAATGAACTTGATCCGGAGAATTGCAACATCTCCTGTGCCCAATGAACTTCCCAATTCTGATCTCACCCATTCTCTTTAATTTCTACGTTTATTTTCATGAGCAAACACCCCATTCCCATTTACAATTCTGCAATTTAATTTCAGTCATTTACTTCCAGTTCTTTAATTCTAGCATTTACTTTTCTGTCATTTACATTCCCGCCATTTTATTTTCTGCAAATCTCAACCCAAATTTTGAATTCGCTCAACTAGAACATTCTTATAATTAAAGTTGCTTGATCAATCATTAGGGACAAGCAAGCTTTAAGTTTGGTGTTGTGATGCCAGGGCATCTTGGCCAGTTTCACTGACCTTTTCTTTACTGTTTTTAAGGTAGTTTCATGCTTTTCCTTAGGAAATAAGCTAGTTTTGGGTAGATATTCACTTATACCTTGATTCAAGCATACATTGTGCATTTTACATGATTTCATGAGGATAAGATCAGTAGATTGAGCATTTTTGTTTTGTTGAATTAACTTTCTGTTTGAGTAATTTACTTTCTGTCTTAGTTAACTTCTTCCCTTTCCCCCTCTACTTTTTCGTTTCCTTGTTATTTACAATTCAGTTTACTAACCCACTAACTGTTTGATATATTGCTTCACTCACAACTAACAGTAATTTTGACAACAATACTATCTGCACATACTTTTTCCTTGCTTGTACTTGTTGGTTTTATGACAGGGAGAAGAAGCGGGGCTTTGACTTCTTTCGATTCTGAACCAGAGAGGACCCTCCTTAGATTAAGGAGGGAAGCAAGAGGGAAACGTGCAATCGGTGCTGAAGAGGAGGAGGAACACTT
Source organism: Arachis duranensis (assembly GCF_000817695.3). Lineage (NCBI taxonomy): Eukaryota > Viridiplantae > Streptophyta > Magnoliopsida > Fabales > Fabaceae > Arachis > Arachis duranensis. Next base: position 38,243,404 of record NC_029776.3, on the reverse strand, counting down.
TGAACTAAACATGGAAGGAAACATAGAAAACCAACAAGAAGAAGAGGCTAAGAACCATGGGGGAGGAGGTAGAGCAAATCATGTTGGGGAGGATAGAAGAGTGTTAAGCTCTTATATCAATCCCAACCCAGGCAACTGTGGGAGCAGCATTCAGAAGCCCACCATACACGCCAACAATTTCGAGCTAAACCCTCAGCTCATCACTCTTGTGCAGAATAGTTGCTCATTTGGAGGAGGTGCTCAAGAAGATCCGAATCAACACTTGACCATCTTCTTAAGGATTTGTGACACAGTGAAGTCCAATGGAGTCCACCAGGATGTCTATAGGCTGCTCTTGTTCCCTTTCTCACTCAGGGACAAGGCATTCAAATGGCTCGAATCCTTCCCAAAAGAAAGCCTGACAAATTGGGAGGAGGTAGTGAATAAGTTTTTGGCAAGGTTTTATCCCCCCGCAAAGGATCAATAGGCTGAGAACTGAAGTACAGACGTTCAGACAGCAAGATGGGGAGACACTTTATGAAGCTTGGGAAAGGTTCAAAGACCTAACAAGAAGGTGTCCACCAAATATGTTTAATGAATGGGTGCAGTTGCATATCTTCTATGAAGGCTTGTCATTTGAATCAAAGAAGGCAGTAGATCATTCCTCTGGAGGATCCTTGAACAAGAAGAAGACCATTGAAGAAGCCATAGATGTCATTGAGACTGTAGCTGAGAATGACTACTTCTATGCTTCC
>NC_029776.3:38238863-38242520 GCF_000817695.3 Arachis duranensis | reverse complement strand
AGCAGCAATCACCACCTCATCAGCAACCCAAGAAGAAGTTGAAGAAGAGGACCTTGAGCAAGCCAACTACATTAGGAATTCACCTAGACAGAACCATGATCCATACTCCAAGACATACAACTCTGGATGGAGGAACCACCCAAACTTTGGGTGGGGGAATCAGCAAGAGCAAAGCCAAGACCAGAGATGTTACAACTCCAACAACAATGCAGCTCATCAATAATTCACACAGAGGACATATCAACACCCCCACAACAACACCTCTCATCCTTTCACCTCTAATCCCAATTTACCATCAATTGATGACAGACTCTCTAAGCTTGAAACCTTACTTGAAGGAATATGCCAAGAGATTCAAGAAGATAAGGTGTTCAAAGAAGAGGTGCGAGCCAACATTAAGAACCAAGGAGAGACCATCAAGAAGCTGGAATTCCAAGTGGGATGTTTAGCGGAGAAGATTCCCAAACCTATTGATGGCTTCCCAAGTGACACGGAGAAAAACCCAAGAGGAGAAGCAAAGAAAGTAAGATGGGAAGATTGCAAAATGGTCACTACAAGTGATCAAGAGGATGAAGACGAGAAAAGCAACCTCTCCCAACAGCCTGAAAACAACTCAACAGAGGAGGAGGATAGAGATCACCAAGAACCAGAAATCTCACAACAAGAGTTGCTGAAGCTCTATGCACCATTTCCCCAACTGCTCAATGGTGCTGTGGGGAAGAGAATATACTCAAGGTTCCTAGACTTGTTTGCATCTCTGCATGTGAACATACCATTCATCAAGGCCATACAACAAATGCCTGCATTCATCAAGTACATGAAGGAACTTCTTCCCAGGAAAAGCTCACTCAAAGGAGGCCAAACTATAGTGTTAAACAAGGAATGTAGTGCCCTAATTCAACCTGAATTGCCTGCAAAAAGAAGAGACCCAGGGAGTTTTCACATCCCCTGTGCCATAGGGGAAACAATGTTCGATAAAGCACTCTGTGATTTAGGGGCAAGCATCAACTTACTGCCCCTATCCCTGGCGAAAAGGCTTCAGATCAATGAGATAATGCCCACAGATGTGGTCATCAGACTGGCTGATAAGACTCAAAAGCAAGCAATAGGAGTGGTGGAAAATGTGTTACTAAAGATTGGGAAATACTTTCTCCCAACAGACTTTGTCATCTTGGACATGGAAGAAAGTCACACTCACCCAATCATATTGGGAAGACCATTCCTAGCTACAGCCAGAGCACTCATAGATGTGGAGAAAGGGGAGCTAATATTGAGGATCCATGATGAACGACTCAGCTTTAATGTCTTTAAACTCTCACAAGAAGTAGACTAAGAGCACAAAGAACCAAGTAAAGACCATGATGAGATGCTAAAGGAGGAAGCAAGCACAGAAGCACACCCAACCTATCTGGAGACTTCTTTGGTTGATAAACAAGGCAAACAGCAACTACCACAGCTCAAGGAGAAGTTAAAAGAACCTAAACCTCTAGAGGCATGTGAAGACAACATCACAAATCCCTTAGAAAAAGAAGTCATCAAGAGCAAGGCAATATCAAAGGACACAAGGAAGAAGGTACCAAGGAAGTGGAGAAACAAAAAGATCCCTACGGAAGACTTCTCTCCAGGAGATAGAGTGATCTCAGCTTACTTTCCAGATATCCCCCCTAATCTCCCTACTGTACCATCTCAGTTACCTAAAGTCTTCACAATCAACAGAATTCTCTCCCTGGAACATGTAGAGATCATTGATACAACCAATGGATACAAGTCCACAGCAAGAGGAGAGGACTTCAAGCATTACCAACCACCCTAATAAGGGAGAAACGTCAAGCTAGTGACGCTAAAGAAGCGCTTCATGGGAGGCAACCCATGTTTTATATGCTTTTAGAAGATAGTAAATAAGTCAATATTTATGAATTCAAACCTAAACTTGACAAACTCTTGGTGGAATCCTTATTGTGCAATATACAGTGAAGAACAAGTTTGGTGTTCAAAGCATGCCAAGAAAGCATGAATGCAATCAAGAGCATGCTAGTCTTGGAAGCTTTGAACAGAACTTTTCATCACAGTGCTCTAAACTAAGTTTGGTGTCACCCCATGGTGCCACCAATATGCATATAAGGACCCACGAATAGTTAGTTAGTTAGTTGGAATTCATGAATAAACAATTTAATCTTTTCCCATTTTTCTTTTTAATTCTAGCCGTAAAGTTCAATTGTCTTTGGTTTGATATTATTCTCACCTTTCTTATTTTGTCTTTATAGGGAAAAGAAAAGGAGCATTGATGGAGATTGATTGGACAATTAAATGGGGGAGGTTCAGCCACTTCATGAAGAGAACTACACACTTGTCTCAAGAAGGAACGCATGGGGAAACGTTGCCATGCAACATTGAAGAAAGGAGACCCTTTGAAGACCGAACCATTCACTCTCATTAACTGATGATCCTTGTCCTTCCTTCATAGACAACCCCAATCGTCCATCAAGCAACCATTCTTGCAATCCACACCTTCCATTCTCTCATGATCTCCCTATATAAAGGAACCTTAGTGCAGCCTCACTCCTCACATTCAAATCCCCACTCTCCACACTCTACACTTTTGGCGTACTAAAACCCTTCATCACAAATTGTCCTAGCCAACCCATTCTTCATCTATCCGTATCCTCAAATCACCTCAAAACAGAAACTCAAATTCATGTCTCAAAATAGCAACGCAATTTCATGGCATCATCAAGCTCCAAGAGGCAAAAGAGGAAGGGACCAATGGAGAACACTCCTTATGATGAAAAGAGGTTCAAAATTGCCTTCCATGAACGAGAATTTGAGCGGATAAAAATCAAAAAGATACTGCCCGAGTTTACCTTCCAAATTAATGAAAACGAATACCCACAGATTTCGAAGAAGATAGAAGAAAGAAGGTGGGAATTGCTCACTAATCCAGAAGGGAAGATCAATGCAAACCTCATCAAGGAATTTTACGCAAATGTGGTAAGAGAAGACAAAACCAGGGACCCAACCTTCAAAAGCTATGTAAGAGGAAAGGAGGTGGACTTCAGCCCAAGTGCTATAATGAGAACTCTTCACCTGAAAGCACCACACTTTGATGAGCCCAGTTATCATATAAGGATAAATAAAAGCCAAGACAATGACGAGCTCACTGAGATCGTGGGTGACATTTGTGTTATAGCAGCTGACTGGGAGAGGTATAAAGATGGGAAACCCAGGTTCATCAAGAGGGGAGACTAGTGGACGAAATTGTGATCACTACAACTTCGCACAACTAGCCAGCAAGTGTACTGGGTCGTCCAAGTAATAAACCTTACACGAGTAAAGGTCGATCCCACAGAGATTGTTGGTATGAAGCAAGCTATGGTCACCTTGTAAATCTCAGTCAGGCAAACTCAAATGGGTATGGTGATATACGAATTAAACATAAAGATAAAGATAGAGATACTTATGTAATTCATTGATAGGAATTTCAGATAAGCGTATGAAGATGCTTGTCCCTTTCGTCTCTCTGCTTTCCTACTGTCTTCATCCAATCCTTCCTACTCCTTTCCATGGCAAGCTTAAGCAAGGGTTTCACCGTTGTCAGTGGCTACCTCCCATCCTCTCAGTGGAAATGTTCAACGCACCCTGTCACGGCACGGCTATCCA
>NC_029776.3:38236242-38236898 GCF_000817695.3 Arachis duranensis | reverse complement strand
TTCTTCTTAGTGATGGGCTTGTCCTCATCAATAGGGATGTCTCCCTCTATGTCAACTCCAATCGAATAACAGAGGTGACAAATGAGATGAGGGAAGGCTAACCTTGCCAATGTAGAAGACTTGTCCGCCACCTTATAAAGTTCTTGAGATATAACCTCATGAACTTCTATTTCTTCTCCAATCATGATGCTACTTCCACTTCCTCTCCAATCATGATACTATGGATCATGATGGCTCGATCCACAGTTACTTCGGACCTGTTGCTAGTAGGAATGATAGAGCATTGGATAAACTCCAACCATCCTGTAGCCACGGGTTTGAGGTCAGGCCTTCTCAGTTGAACCGGCTTGCCTTTGGAGTCTCTCTTCCATTGGGCTCCTTCCACACAGATGTCTGTGAGGACTTGGTCTAATCTTTGATCAAAGTTGACTCTTTTAGTGAAAGGATAAGGATCTTCTTGCATCATTGGTAAGTTGAATGCCAACCTTACATTTTCCGGACTAAAATCCAAGTATTTCCCCTGAACCATAGTAAGATAATTCTTTGGATCCGGGTTCACACTTTGATCATGGTTGTTGGTGATCCATGCATTGGCATAGAACTCTTGAACCATTAAGATTCCGACTTGTTGAATGGGGTTGGTAAGAACTTCCCAA
>NC_029776.3:38235358-38236156 GCF_000817695.3 Arachis duranensis | reverse complement strand
GATATTCACTCTTTTTGAGTGAAAAAGGGACCTCAGGGATCACCTTCTTCAAGGCCACAACTTCATAGAAGTGGTCTTGATGCACCCTTGAGATGAATCTCTCCATCTCCCATGACTCGGAGGTGGAAGCTTTTGCCTTCCCTTTCCTCTTTCTATAGGTTTCTCCGGCCTTGGATGCCATAAATGGTTATGGAAAAACAAAAAGCAATGCTTTTACCACACCAAACTTAAAAGGTTTGCTCGTCCTCGAGCAAAAGAAGAAAGAAGAGAGTAGAAGAAGAAGAAATGAGGAAGAAGGGGATGGCTTTGTGTTCGGCCAAAAAAGGGTAGAAGTGGTGTGTATGTTGTGTGAAAATGAAGGAGTGAAGGAGGGTTATATAGGAGTGGGGGAAGGGTAGGGTTCGGTTAAGTGAGGGTGGGTTTGGGTGGGAAAGTGGTTTGAATTTGAATGGTGAGGTAGGTGGGGTTTTATGAAGGATGGATGTGAGTGGTGAAGAGAAAGATGGGATTTGATAGGTGAAGGGTTTTTGGGGAAGAAGTGTTGAGGTGATTGGTGAAGAAGAGAGAGAAAGGTAGGGTAGGTGGGGATCCTGTGGGGTCCACAGATCCTAAGGTGTCAAGGAAAAGTCATCCCTGCACCAAATGGCAAGCAAAATCACGTTTTGTGCCATTTCTGGCGTTAAACGCCGGGCTGGTGCCCATTTCTGGCGTTTAACGCCAGCATCTTGCCCCTTTCTGGCGTTTAACGCCAGTCTGGTGCCTCTTTCTGGTGTTAAACGCCCAGAATGGTGCCAGACT
>NC_029776.3:38233356-38233800 GCF_000817695.3 Arachis duranensis | reverse complement strand
AGAGTGTCAATCTCAAGAACTCCTTTCTTCTGATTTGTCCCATTGTTCACAGGATTCCTTTCAGAAGTGTACACGAATTGGTTATTTGCAACCATTTTAATTAGTTCTTGAGCTTCTATAGGCGTCTTCTTCAGATGAAGAGATCCTCTAGCAGAGCTATCCAAAGACATCTTGGATAGTTCAGAGAAACCATCATAGAAAATTCCAATGATGCTCCATTCAGAAAGCATATCAGTCGGACACTTTCTGATTAATTGTTTGTATCTTTCTCAAGCTTCATAGAGGGACTCTCCTTCCTTCTGTCTGAAGGTTTGGACTTCCACTCTAAGCTTACTCAATTTTTGAGGTGGAAAGAACTTTGCCATGAAGGCATTGACTAGCTTTTCCCAAGAGTCCAGGCTTTCTTTAGGTTGAGAGTCCAACCATGTTCTAGCTCTGTCTCTT
>NC_029776.3:38231439-38231995 GCF_000817695.3 Arachis duranensis | reverse complement strand
TATCAAAATTCTTAATGAGAATTCCAGGAATCATGCAATGTTTAGTCTAAGACTCCGGTCTAGGAATTAGACATGGCTTCACAGCCAGCCAAGCTTTCAAAGAAAGCTTCGGTCCAAAACACTAGACATGGCCAATGGCCAGCCAAGCCTTAGCAGATCACTGCTCCAACAGCAAGATTGATAGAAATCAACAAGCTCTTGTGATGATAAGTCGAAACCTCGGTCCAATGAAATTAGACATGGCCTCACAGCCAGCCAGACTTCAACAGATCATCATGAAACTCTAGAATTCATTCTTGAGAACTCTGAAAAAAAATACATAATCTAAGCAACAAGATGAACCGTCAGTTGTCCATACTCGAACAATCCCCGGCAACGGCGCCAAAAACTTGGTGGACGAAATTGTGATCACTACAACTTCGCACAACTAGCCAACAAGTGTACTGGGTCGTCCAAGTAATAAACCTTACGCGAGTAAGGGTCGATCCCACAGAGATTGTTGGTATGAAGCAAGCTATGGTCACCTTGTAAATCTTAGTCAGGCAAACTCAAATGG
>NC_029776.3:38230988-38231144 GCF_000817695.3 Arachis duranensis | reverse complement strand
TCGGAATAGAATCCAGTGATTCCTTTGCGTCTGTCACTAACGCCCCGCCCTCAGGAGTTTGAAGCACGTCACAGTCATTCAGTCATTGAATCCTACTCAGAATACCACAGACAAGGTTAGACCTTCCGGATTCTCTTGAATGCCACCATCAGTTCT
>NC_029776.3:38228828-38230277 GCF_000817695.3 Arachis duranensis | reverse complement strand
AGATGAGTAAATGACATAAAAATCCACTTCCGGGCCCACTTGGTGTGTGCTTGGGCTGAGCATTGAAGTATTTTCGTGTAGAGACTCTTCTTGGAGTTAAACGCCAGCTTTTATACCAGTTTGGGCGTTTAACTCCCATTCTTGTGCCAGTTCCGGCGTTTAACGCTGGGAATTCTGAGGGTGACTTTAAACGCCGGTTTGGGCCATCAAATCTTGGGCAAAGTATGGACTATCATATATTTCTGGAAAGCCCAAGATGTCTACTTTCCAACGCCGTTGAGAGCGCGCCAATTGGGCTTCTGTAGCTCCAGAAAATCCGCTTCGAGTGCAGAGAGGTCAGAATCCAACAGCATCTGCAGTCCTTTTTAGTCTCTGGATCAGATTTTTGCTCAGGTCCCTCAATTTCAGCCAGAAAATACCTGAAATCACAGAAAAACACACAAACTCATAGTAAAGTCCAGAAAAGTGAATTTTAACTAAAAACTAATAAAAATATACTAAAAACTAACTATATCATACTAAAAACATACTAAAAACAATGCCAAAAAGCGTACAAATTATCCGCTCATCAGAGACCTTAGCCCAGAAGCCAAGGGCTGGTTTGAACTCGTAAGGAGGTCTATTCCCCCAGCTGCAAATAATTCAGAGGTGAATATTAATCGGGCAACTATGGTGTGGAGAAATCAACGTGCATGAACTTATAGCTGAAGGAATTCAAGAGTCAGCCGAGAAGCTTGAATCAGGTGCCAGACTTTGGTACCCCAGCACCATTTTCAGACTGTGCAAAAAGGCCAAGGTGGTCTTTGAGGATAACAAACCGGACTGGGTGAACCCTGGGAAATTAATTACAGTCCAGCGTATGGTCTACACTACACCTGCACAGCAACAAAGAAGGCCACAAATAGGGAAACTAAAAATAAAAGAAGGAGCTCATCAAGAGGAGTCTCATCAGGAAGAATATCAACAAGAAGAGCATCCTTACTCAGCAGACTTGAATATGACTCACCTTCTAAGAGCTATTGAAGATATGGGAGTGATACATATGAAAGGGCCAGAGCAAATACTGAGCTGGATGAGCCAACAAGAGGTGTGGCAGAAACAATAAATGGAGCAGCAACAGGAACAATACTCCCAGCTCACTCAAACCATCACCCAAGTTACTGAGAGGCAAGAACGTCAAGATAAGCAATTGCAAGAACTCAATCAGCGGTAAATAGCTCAGATGAGAACATTCAATGAGTTCACTGTACTTAATGAAGGACGTCAATTACATAGGGAGGAGTTCAACGTAAACACTCAAGCAAGGTTGAACTACATGTCCAGTAATATGCATCATCTACACTATGCCATCCCTACATATGATGAGGTCCAAAAAGATTTTGTAGAACAAGAAAAGAGGAAGGTGAAACAGCAAAAGGAAACACTCAAGAAGAAGATGGAAGATGGTGG
>NC_029776.3:38227336-38228344 GCF_000817695.3 Arachis duranensis | reverse complement strand
TATCACTTGGTAACTTGGGTTAACTAACTCGGGATTATCAGCTGAAAGTCCACTATCAAGAGTAACCCTCACTACAGAGCATTTAGTAACCGAAAGAGGTGCTGGACACCATGGTCTCAAGAAAAGAAAATAAATAAACCATATGCCTGTGGTGTGTATGTATGGGGGAGAGACTTGAGGAAGTAAGTCCGTAGGGGTGTTTCAACACCTAGCACCTTGAACCAACTGGTTCGGGAGTGTTGGCTGAAAGCTTATTTTAAAGAGTTGCCCCCTTACAGAGCACCGAGCCTGAAGAACACAAATAAGCCCTGAAATGACAATAAAAAGGATCAATAAAAGTCTCATGGTATGTAAGCAAAACCAGTGTTTTAGAACATGATAAAGGTCTGAAAGCCAGTAATGGAATGAACCTAAGTTGCTATCCATGAAACCACCATAAAATCAGTAACATGACCTCCACAAGAATGACTCATTTCTCTTGGCATTCCATTCATCATTCTCTTGTTCCAGTACTTACTTAGGGACAAGCAAGCTTTAAGTTTGGTGTTGTGATGCCAGGGCATCTTGGCCAGTTTCACTGACCTTTTCTTTACTGTTTTTAGGGTAGTTTCATGCATTTCCTTAGGAAATAAGCTAGTTTTGGGTAGATATTCACTTACACCTTGATTCAAGCATACATTGTGCATTTTACATGATTTCATGAGAATTTTGCATAAATTTAGTGACAAATTGTATGTTGCATTACCCATGACTTGGACTAGAACTTTGATGCACTCTATTGCTTGATTTCAGGACTAAAGGAAGCAAGGAGGAACCACTTAGCAGTCACGTTAATCTAATTAACGTGGCCACTAACGTGGAATGGGAGGTAACTTGCAAAGTTAATGAGAAAAGTGATTGCTAATAACGCTCTCGAAGCCATCATTACCCACGTTAAGAGTCACGTTAACTAAGTTAACGTGAGCTCTAACATGAAGAAAGGATTTTGAGCCAACGTTAGTGACACTT
>NC_029776.3:38225959-38227236 GCF_000817695.3 Arachis duranensis | reverse complement strand
ACTCAACATTGTCACTAACATTGGAAATGGTTTGCAAAGCCACGTTAGAAGCCACGTTAACCTAGTTAACGTGGACTCTAATGTGAATAGGGGCATATTGGAACGTTAGTGACAATGTTGAGTGTCACTAACGTTCTCGAAGATTGGCATGCCTACGTTAAAAGAGGCACGTTAACTAAGTTAACGTGGACTCTAACATGGGAAAGGTGGAGGCTCTCAATGTTATTGGGAAAGTTGAGCCCCAATAACGTGTGCGAAAGACAAAGAGGCAACGTTAGTGGCAACGTTTGTGCCACTAACGTTGAGGTTAACGTGGCCTTTACTTGGGTAAGAAACGTTAGTGAAAAAGTTGAATGACACTAACGTTTTCGAACCCATTTTCTCACTGAATGTTAACACCTCTAACGTCTTAAGCTAAAGTCTCTGCCCACTTCACACTTTCTCTCTGCAAGTAAAACTGATAGCGCGAAATTGTGATCAATACTTTTCACAAATCAAATAATCCCCGGTAATGAATCCAAAAACTTGGTGTTCAATACCATGGCATAAACACAACTTCGCACAACTAACCAGCAAGTGTACTGGGTCGTCCAAGTAATAAACCTAATAAAAACACAGAAAAACACACAAACTCATAGTAAAGTCCAGAAAAGCGAATTTTAACTAAAAACTAATAAAAATATACTAAAAACATACTAAAAACAATGCCAAAAAGCGTACAAATTATCCGCTCATCACAACACCAAACTTAAATCGTTGCTTGTCCTCAAGTAACTGAAAATCAAATAAGATAAAAAGAAGAGAATATGCAATGAATTCAAAAAACATCTATGAAGATCAGTATTAATTAGATGAGCGGGGCATTTAGCTTTTTGCCTCTGAATAGTTTTGGCATCTCACTCTATCCTTTGAAATTCAGAATGATTGGCTTCTTTAGGAACTTAGAATCCAGATAGTGTTATTGATTCTCCTAGTAAAGTATGATGATTCTTGAACATAGCTACTTATTGAGTCTTGGCCGTGGCCCAAAGCACTCTGTCTTCCAGTATTACCACCGGATACATACAAGCCACAGACACATAATTGGGTGAACCTTTTCAGATTGTGACTCAGCTTTGCTAGAGTCCCCAATTAGAGGTGTCCAGGGTTCTTAAGCACACTCTTTTTGCCTTGGATCACAACTTTATTTCTTTCTTTCTTCTCTCTTTTTCTTCGAATTTTTTTTTTCATTGCTTTTCCTTGCTTCAAGAATCATTTTTATGATTTTTCAGATCCTC
>NC_029776.3:38224899-38225854 GCF_000817695.3 Arachis duranensis | reverse complement strand
GAACGGGTCTACCTTAGTGATGGCGGCTCTTTCTTCCTCTTGAAGATCCTATGGAGTGCTTGAGCTCTTCAATGTCTCTTCCTTGTCTTTGTTGCTCCTCTCTCATGATTCTTTGATCTTCTCTAATTTCATGGAGGAGAACAGAGTGTTCTTGGTGCTCCACCCTTATTTGTCCCATGTTGGAACTCAATTCTCCTAGGGAGGTGTTTAGTTGCTCCCAATAGTTTTGTGGAGGAAAGTGCATCCCTTGAGGTATCTCAGGGATCTCATGATGAGTGGGGTCTCTTGTGTGCTCCATCCTCTTCTTAGTGATGGGCTTGTCCTCATCAATAGGGGCGTCTCCCTCTATGTCAACTCCAACTGAATAACAGAGGTGACAAATGAGATGAGGGAAGGCTAACCTTGCCAAGGTAGAGGACATGTCCGCCACCTTATAGAGTTCTTGAGCTATAACCTCATGAACTTCTATTTCTTCTCCAATCATGATGCTATGAATCATGATAGCCCGGTCTATAGTAACTTCGGACCGGCTGCTAGTGGGAATGATTGAGCGTTGGATAAACTCCAACCATCCTCTAGCCACGAGTTTGAGGTCATGCCTTCTCAATTGAACCGGCTTCCCTCTTGAATCTCTCTTCCATTGGGCGCCCTCTTCACATATGACTATGAGGACTTTGTCCAACCTTTGATCAAAGTTGACCCTTCTAGTGTAAGGGTAGAGGTTTCTCCGGCCTTGGATGCCATAAATGGTTATGGAAAAACAAAAAGCAATGCTTTTACCACACCAAACTTAAAATGTTTGCTCGTCCTCGAGCAAAAGAAAGAAGAGAGTAGAAGGAGAAGAAATGAGGAAGAAGGGAGTGGCTTTGTGTTCAGCCAAAAAGGGGGAGAAGTGGTGTTTAGGTTGTGTGAAAATGAAGGAGTGAAGAAGGGTTTATATAGGAGAGGGGGAAGA
>NC_029776.3:38223993-38224739 GCF_000817695.3 Arachis duranensis | reverse complement strand
GGATTTTTGGGGAAGAGGTGTTGAGGTGATTGGTGAATGGGTGAAAAAGAGAGAGAGTGGTGGGGTAGGTGGGGATCCTGTGGGGTCCACAGATCCTGAGGTATCAAGGAAAAGTCAACCCTGCACCAAATGGCATGCAAAAATGCGTTTTTAGCCATTTCTGGCGTTAAACACCGGGCTGGTGCCCATTTCTGGCGTTTAACGCCAGCTTCTTGCCCTTTTCTGGCGTTTAACGCCAGTCTGGTGCCCCTTTCTGGCGTTGAACGCCCAGAATGGTGCCAGACTGGGCGTTAAACGCCCATCTGCTAACCTTACTGGCGTTTAAACGCCAGTAGGTGCGTCCTCCAGGGTGTGCTGTTTTTCTTCCTGCTTTTCATTCTGTTTTTGCTTTTTTCATTGATTTTGTGACTTCTCATGATCATCAACCTACAAAAAACATAAAATAACAAAGGAAAATATATAAAATATAACATTGAGTTGCCTCCCAACAAGCGCTTCTTTAATGTCAGTAGCTTGACAGTGGGCTCTCATGGAGCCTCAGAAATACTCAGAGCCATGTTGGAACCTCCCAACACCAAACTTAGAGTTTGAATGTGGGGGTTCAACACCAAACTTAGAGTTTTGTTGTGGCCTCCCAACACCAAACTAAGAGTTTGACTGTGGGGGCTCTGTTTGGCTCTGCTTTGAGAGAAGCTCTTCATGCTTCCTCTCCATGATGACAGAGGGATATCCTTGAGCCTTAAACA
>NC_029776.3:38221201-38221664 GCF_000817695.3 Arachis duranensis | reverse complement strand
TCAGGGTCAACCCCATTAGTCTTGACAGTGTCACAGATTTGCAAGAATTCAGCTAAGAACTGATGAGGATCTTCCAATGGAAGTCCATGGAACTTGCAATTCTCTTGCATTAGAGAAACTAATTGAGGCTTAAGCTCAAAGTTGTTTGCTCTAATGGCAGGGATAGAGATGCTTCTCCCATAGAAGTCGGGAGTAGGTGCAGTAAAGTCACACAGCACCTTCCTTGCATTGTTGGCATTGTTGTTGTTTTCGGCTGCCATGTGTTCTTCTTCTTTGAAGAATTCGGTTAGGTCCTCTACAGAGAATTGTGCCTTAGCTTCTCTTAGCTTTCTCTTCAAGGTCCTTTCAGGTTCAGGATCAGCCTCAACAAGAATGCCTTTGTCTCTGCTCCTGCTCATATGAAAAAGAAGAGAACAAGAAAATGTGGAATCCTCTATGTCACTGTATAGAGATTCCTTTAGGC
>NC_029776.3:38219894-38220903 GCF_000817695.3 Arachis duranensis | reverse complement strand
TATGATTTGAAAAATTTTGAAAACTTGAAAAAAATTTGCATTAAAAACAAAATCTTCCCTCTTGTGCCATCCTGGCGTTAAATGCCCAGAATGGTATATATTCTGGCGTTTAACGCCCAAAATACTACCCTTTTGGGCGTTAAACGCCCAACCAGGTACCCTGGCTGGCGTTTAAACGCCAGTCTGTCCTTCTTCACTAGGCGTTTTGAACACCCAGCTTTTTCTGTGCAATTCCTCTGCTGTATGTTCTGAATCTTCAATTCTCTGTATTATTGACTTGAGAAGACACAAATTAAAAATATTTTTGGATTTTTAATAATCGAAATGCAACTAAAATCAAATAACAATACATGCAAGACACCAAACTTAGCAGTTTGTACACTACTGACACTAACAAAATGAGAATGCATATGAGACACACTAAACACTCAAGTCAATAGAATTCAAAGATCAAAGTAAGAAATCATCAAGAATTATTTGAAGATCCTTAAGACACATGAATGAATGCATATTGCATGCAATTGACACCAAACTTAAAATGAAACACTAGACTCAAACAAGAAATATTTTTGGATTTTATGGTTTTGTAATTTTTTTTTGTGTGATTTTCGAAAATTAAGTGGAAAAAGATATCAAAATTCTTAATGAGAATTCCAGGAATCAGTGCAATGCTAGTCTAGGACTCCGGTCCAGGAATTAGACATGGCTTCACAGCCAGCCAAGCTTTCAAAGAAAGCTTCGGTCCAAAACACTAGACATGGCCGATGGCCAGCCAAGCCTTAGCAGATCACTGCTCCAAAAGCAAGATTGATAGAAATCAACAAGCTCTTGTGATGATAAGTTGAAACCTCGGTCCAATGGGATTAGACATGGCTTCACAGCCAGCCAGATTTCAACAAATCATCATGAAACTCTAGAATTCATCTTCAAGAATTCCGAAAAAAAAATACCTAATCTAAGCAACAAGATGAACCGTCAGTTGTCCAAACTAAACAATCCCCGGCAACGG
>NC_029776.3:38195860-38217952 GCF_000817695.3 Arachis duranensis | reverse complement strand
GGTTTGGATGGATATGTGACTATAATCCTCTCAAAACTTGATTTGGGAAATGCATGTGGTATAATCAGTGACCACACTTCATCTCTTCTCATGAGCAATTGACCAAGGAATTGGCTATTGATCAAGATTTGAGAGATTGAATTGCAAGAAATTGTAATTCAATCAATTAAGATTGCCAAGGAGATCAATGAATGCATTGATTGAGGAAGAGATGAAAATGAACTTGATCCGGAGAATTGCAACATCTCCTGTGCCCAATGAACTTCCCAATTCTAATCTCACCCATTCTCTTTAATTTCTGCGTTTATTTTCATGAGCAAACACCCCATTCCCATTTACAATTCTTCAATTTAATTTCAGTCATTTACTTCCAGTTCTTTAATTCTAGCATTTACTTTTACATCATTTACATTCCCGCCATTTTATTTTCAGCAACTCTCAACCCAAATTCTGAATTCGCTCAACTAGAACAATCTTCTAATCAAAGTTGCTTGATCAATCAATCCCTGTGGGATTTGACCTCACTCTATTGTGAGTTTTTACTTGACGACAAAATTCGGTACACTTGCCAAAGAAAATTTGTTGAGAGACAATTTCCACCTGCATCAGTTTCTTAAAACTCTTCTAATTTTTTTTCACAAGTTATTTTATAATATTTGTCATCAAGAAAGAGATTGTTGAGTTTAAAGAACTAATAAACATTTAACCGATGATGACTAAACATTATTACTAGATTAAAAGCTCAATTATGTGAGTGATTAGTTTATTAATTGTGCAGGAAATTAAACTAATCAAAACTGGCCCAACAAGCAAACTAACACAGCCCAAAGAAGTGACAAGTTAGTATGGTTAGTGTGCAGGAATTATATATGGATTAAAAAGGGCCAAATCTAATAAGGTAGAATAACAAGAAAAGGCCCAACTGGTGATTCAAGCCCATTCATTCTTATGAATGATAACTAAGGGATGGAGTCTCACTTCCATCTGAACTAAACACAAATCAACCGAATCACTTCTCTCTCTTCTCTTTGTCTCTCTTCTCTCTCACTCACGTGAAGCTTTCCAAAAGCTAAACAAGAAAAATGCTTATAGTTCAAATCAAAGAAGAAAAAGGTGGGTTACTAAATTCGAGAAAGAAGAAGAAAGTCAAAGAAGCTAGGGCTTCAAACAAAGATCACATCCGAAGGCTACATCAGAAAAATATTTTTTTGTACTTCATTGAAGATTATTGAAGAAATCTCCTTTCTGTATGCACCGAATTGGAAAGATCAAGAAGTTGAAGATTATGGAGCTCTGCTACAAATCAACAGACAAAAAAAAACTTGGAGGCAAAGCACAAATAAATGGCTCAAATCCCTAAAGATATTTGAAAAAGGATGAAAGAGAAGATGGTAAGTATGAAGTATCAAGCTTTGTAAACTTTACTCCTCTATTAAAGGTGTAAATGGCCAGAGGTTGATTCAAGGAGTGAGAGCACAAAGTTTGGGTTTCCATAGCTTACAAAACTATACCTTCTTCTCCATCATAGTTCTCTATTGAATATTCTGCTTTCTCAGTGTTATCTTTCTTTGTTTCAATTAAAAAGGAATTTATGTGAGGAATTAAGAAAAATTCATTAAGAGAAAAGGCAAAAAGAGTTAGACTTGGAGAAAAGTCAAATGATTATTTCAGAAATTCTTTGTATATTTTTCTGTTTTATTTTCATGATCCTAAGGAGATTTTTTTGCTAAGTTGGGTGAACACTCAGTAGTTAAAAATCTAGAGTGAACCTAGTCAAATCTAGCTTGGTTAGAAGCTGGGTTTGTTCCAGCTGGGATTGGGTTTAATCCTAGAAAAATTGGTGTGGGAAAGACTGGATGTAGGTCACATTGCACATGGTGGCTGAACCAAGATATATGACTGTGTCACTTTTCTTTCTCTATTTTGATTCTGATTTTATTTTCTAAGAGACAAAATAAAATTGTCTCTTGATTATTAAAATGAGCATTATCATCGGTTAGAAATTTCACACAAATAATTCCGTTGTTAGTATAGTTTTCAATCGACAAACAACACTCAATCAAATTTTAAGATTGGTCGTCACAAGTACAAACCCAATGAAAAGTAACCAAAGTATTCAAATCTCGAGTCGTCTCACAAGGAATTGCAATGAAGTACTCAATTATTGGCTATGAAAAAACAAGGGGGTTTGATTTGTAATTGGCAAGAAAATTAAATAATAAGAAAGTAAATGAACAAGTAACTAATAAAGGAAAGGAAATAAAAGAAATCTTGGCTAAGAGTTGGAAATTGAGATCACCATCCTTGTCCACAAACTATGTATTGACAATTATGAAGGACCAACCCATTAAGTATACTTCTAAGCTTTAAGTACGTACAATGTCTACTCCTAAACTTGAAGTACGTCAAATAGGCTTGATCAACATCAACCCATAAGTCCCAACCTACCTACTAATTAGCTTAGTAGTGGGTTGGCGTCAATGGGTATCAATTTGACCACTAAGGATTCTCAAATCACCAATTCAATGAGACCCAATGACTTAAGGTTACTCAATTCCCTTAGCTTAGGCCAAGAGTAAAGAAAACTACTCTAAAACTAGTGAAAATATTTTATCAAACACCTAGAGTGCAATAAAAGTAAACATCACAAGTGCAAGAATTAACAAAAGCCACAACAAACATAAGTAAGAAATCCACAATAGTAATTAAGATAAATATAAAAAGACATAGAAACATAAAATTGCATTAAAAGAAAACTAAAATCCAACAAGAGTTCATAAACATAAAAGAGAGTAAAATAAGAAAATTAACAAGAAAATCTAAGAAGATTGAAACAATGGAACAATAAAACATAAAGAGAATTGAAATCAAAACAAGAATTAAAACTTGGATCTAAGGAAATTTAACCTAAACTACCATAAATTCTAGAGAGAATGGAGAGCTTCTCTCTCTAGAATTCTAACCTACAACATGATGCAAAACTACATTTCTTGCAATCCTTGGGTTTAAAAGCATCAGAAATGAATTGGATTTGGGCCTCCATGAGCTCAGAAATCGCCCCCAGCGTATTGCCCTTAAGTTGGTCACGTGTTGCTTGTTACGCATACGCATGGGTTAAGCATACGCGTCGCTTGCAACTTTCCTAATCACGCGTACGTGTGGGTGACGCGTGCGTGTCGCTGGCAAATCTCTTCCTCAAGCATACGCATGGATGACGCGTGCGCGTGGCTTTGAGTTCAGCAAATCCTCATTTTTTCTTGAATTCTCCATTTTTTTCATGCTTTTTCTTCATTCTTTCAATCCAATCTTTGCCTTCTAATCCTGAAATCACTTAACAAACATATCAAGGTATCGAATGGAGTTAAAGTAAATTAAAATAATCTATTTTAAGGTCTAAAAAGCATGTTTTTACTCTTAAGCACAAATTAGGAGAAATTCACAAAATCATGCTATTTCATTGAATAAATATGAGAAAAATTGATAAAATCCCCTAAATTCAACACAAGATAAACCACCAAATTAGGATTTATCAAATCTTTCCACACTTAAACGGTATATTCTCATGCTAAACCAAAAAAAACTAGAAATGAATAAACCCCATTTCGTAGGTTTCTCACACTGTATCGTCAAAATTTTTTTTATAAATTCGTCAATAAATTCGACGACATCTAATAATTTTCTTATAATGCTTATTATTTACGCATTAGGATTTGAATAAAAAAATCTGGAAAGACTCTAATCTCAAATATCTTTTAACTCTAATTGTACTACTCACATAGACACTAATATTTCTCACTCTCCCTCTCATTTTCGCACTCTCTCTATCTCTAAATCCTCTTCGTCATATTTTTTCTCATCCATGACCAACACCATCATAGCAAAAGATCGACAATTTTTTTTTGCAAGCATGGCTGACCAAGTTAAGGTCTCTAAAATTAAGTTTGTTAGTTTATAATTAATTAAGTATTTTTCAATTACTTTTATATATTTATATTGTTAGCTATTTTTTTGTTTAACTTATTAAGTTGATTATGTTAGGATTAATTTCTATTCTATTTGGATCAGTTTCTTGTTCTTTAATTTATATTGTTGCTTCTATGTTGTATATATGTAATAATTAATTAACCTGAAGGTAGGAGTGGAAATTTTGTGGCATACTTTGCATCACCTAATAGCATAGCAGTTCTCTACTCAATTAGTATTTTGGGATTATCTTTTAATTTTAGAATAATTATTTTTTAATTATATAAAATGAAAATTTTCACATCATTATAGACCACTTTTAGCCAATCTAGACACTAACCTTATACATAAAATAATTTACTAACAACGTCATAACTTCATTTACGATTGATTAGAGTTATCACATGGAAGCAATTTTATAATTACATCTCACTTTTAAAATTTTTATGAATCAATTTTGTACGCATTTGTACCTTTTATTATAACCGGTTTGATATTTTAGTCACTATCAAACTATCAAACTAATAAGACTACAATCCAGCTCAGAGTTACTCCGATCCATTGAAAATGGTGGGCCAATAAGAGGTAGTGTGAACAAACGATATTCATTGAAAAAGATAGTCAAGGAAGCTTGAAGGCATCCACGTTCTTCGTTAGCTTTTGGATATTTTAGTTAAGTGTTTGATTATTTGTTAAGGAAGGGAAATTTCTTTCATTAGAAAACTTACGCTTTTGTATATTTAAATCATTTTTAATAACTATTGTATTAAAGATATAAAAAATTATTCTTTAGTATTTGTAAGAGGTATTCTTAATTAATTAAGAGGAGTGTTAGAAAACTAACAAATTTTATGATTTATAATTATTAATTAGTTATTATTTATATTTTTAATAGTGTAAAATTTTATTTAATAATATAGAATTATTCATTTTTTTTACTAGTTAAATACTGATCAAATTTTAATAAAAATAATAATCTTTTAAACTTTTTCATTAATAAATATGTAGTTAAGTATATATGGTAGCTAATTCCTCTAATTAATAAAAATTAAAATCAACTCTTTAGCTTCTTCTCTTTGTTATTTCAGTATAATTAAAAATATAAAAAATATAATTTTAATTTTAAAATATTATTTATATAGTCACTGTAACCAGTAATATAATTATATTAGAATTTGCATCGTTAAAATTGCTAGAATGGATGTTGCAATGCTAGGAACTTTTTCTTTTGTTCATGAACTTGCAGCCCTTTTTCTGAATAAAAAATTTATTTATCAATATAAATCATGATATAAACATTTATTAATGTGTGTATTTAATTGTAATTTCGTAATTATGAATTGTAAAAACAAAATCTATAATGTTTTTGCTGACTGTAATAACAAGAATGTAAAAAATTTTCAGTATATTTTTGGTTTAATTATTTTGTCAGTTTTTATAGTTTTATTGAATTTTCGATTAGGTCTTTATACTTTTTTTTATTGAATTCTTATACAATATCAGATTTTGTAATTAAATTTTTATTGTGACAAAAATGATAAAATTAATATGTCTAACACTTTACTGAATATTTTGTATAGTTTAAGAGAATATCCTATTAATTTTAATATTTTTGTTACGGTAAGAACTTACTTACAAAATCTGATATAGTATAGGGACTGTTCATACCCTGGATCAAGCTGTCCGACCCAGGATGTTTAGCGACAAGGCGACCGACCTCTTCAGGTTAGACTATCCGACCTCTTTTCAAAGAGTTCGGCCAAATCACCAAAGGAGCCCAAAGCAGGCCCAAAACGAAGGAACACAGCCCAATCTAAAGGTAGCCAAAGCCCAGAAAGATAAAGGCGGTTCTCCTAAAGATAAGATGACCTCACTCAAAGATAAAGATAAGATAAGATAAGATAACTATCTTATCTCCAGAAAGGTCACTCCTCACCATTATAAATACACTGGAGCACCCAGGTATAACTCATACTCTGATTATACTCAATACCTGCTTAATACCCTTGCTAACTTAAGCTCGATATCCCTTGCAGGTACCCCCACCCTCCGGGGATGAAGGATCAGCATCATCACCAAGTCCAACGAGTCGGACACAGCGACTCCGATCACCATCATCAAGATCGGACTCCACAGCTCCGACCAGCACAGAAGATCTCATCTGAGATCGACCTCTAGTTTCAGGCAACCCTCGGAACATTGGCGCCGTTGCCGAAGAACTTGGAAGTCATCCCATCACCATGGCGGACAACCATGACAACAACCACGATTCAGATCTAGAGGATAGAACGCCGCACAAAAACGCGGACACTACACCAAAGGATACTCCTCAAACTTAACAACGAAAAGGATTCTCCAAAC
Source organism: Arachis duranensis (assembly GCF_000817695.3). Lineage (NCBI taxonomy): Eukaryota > Viridiplantae > Streptophyta > Magnoliopsida > Fabales > Fabaceae > Arachis > Arachis duranensis. Next base: position 38,211,628 of record NC_029776.3, on the reverse strand, counting down.
ATAGGAGCCATGGAGGTTCTTCAAGACCGTTTAAAACAACTGGAAGAAGAAGTCCTAAATCAACGAGAGCCTGAGAAAGACCTACAAAGGGAGATAAAGTGACGCCGGAAATTGGAGGACAAACTCCTAAAACTTGAAGCCGATCTCAAAGCCAAAGCTAATCGATCCTCTCATGAGGATAGCTCCTGCAAGGACCAGGATCTATTCATCAAAGAGATCATGAAAGCTAAAGGACCCAAAGGACTTCAAAGCTCCAGACATGACTCCATAGGACGGCACACCAGATTCAAGCCATCATCTTAGCAACTTCAGAAGCAGGATGTATCTCACGGAGGCCTCAGATGCAATCCGTTATTCTCCATCCAGAAGGACAAAGCCAAACACGCACCGAGCCTATTAGGGATCGAGCAAGGAGATCGAGAGAGCCTTCGCGACTACATGGAAAGATTCAACAAAGCATGTCTAGGCATACAAAGTCTGCCAACAGAAGCAGCTATCAGGGGCCTCATCAATGGTCTACGAAAAGGACTTTTTAGCCACTCAGTATCCAAGAAGCACCCAAACATCTCTAAACGAGGTACAAGAACGAGCAGAGAAGTACATCAACATGGAGGAAAACTCTCGACTAGGAGAGATCTCAAAAACAGAACATTCCTACTCCTCTCAGGATAAGGATAATGAGTCCAAGAAAAAAGAAGATCAACATGGAGAGAAGCCTAGAAAATACCACAATTACACCCCTTCGGGTGTCTCTTGTGGATGTCTAGCATGAAATATGTAACACTGAGATGATTCCACCACCTCGCCCAATCCAAAACCAAAGAGGTCGGACGCGTTGAAGGTCCACCTCACACCGAAGAGGTCGGACGCGTTGAAGGTCCACCTCACACCGAAGAGGTCAGACGCATTGAAAGTCCACCTCACACCAAAGAGGTCGGACGTATTGAAGGTCCACCTCACACTAAAGAGGTCGGACAAAGTTGAAGGTCCATCTCACACCAAAGAGGTCGGACAAGTTGAAGGTCCACCTCACACCAAAGAGGTCAGACGAGTCGAAACGTCTCATGCCAAAGAGGTCGGACGAGTTGAACGTCCACCTCACACCCCAGAGAGACATGTTCATGGAGGATTCGTAGAAGGAGAGATCTCTAAATCATCTTGCAAAGGACACCTCAAAGAGGGATATTAAGGAAGGGAGAGAGGTTTGAATATGACAACAGGGTGCAAACAAGCCTTCCGAGATTTCAAAAATTCTTGGGGCAACCACCCATTCTTACCCGACCAAGGCAAAGTGAAAAGCTCATATTATACCTCGTACCTCATCACCAGTTAAAGAAGACAAAAGTGGGCAACAACCTGTCTACTTCATCATCAAGGCTCTACAAGGGGCCGAACTAAACTATCAAAAGATAGAAAAGTTCGCCTACGCCCTCATATTCTCTTCTCGACAACTCTGCCCATATTTTCAAGCTCATACTATTAGAGTTCGGACCAACCAGCCCATAAAAGGCATCCTACAAAAAACAGACTTAGCTGGAAGAATCCTACAGTGGGCAATCGAGTTATCTGAATCCGATCTTCGACATGAAACTCGGACAGCCATCAAATCACAGTATCTGGCCGACTTCATTACAGAGTACACTAACACCCCGAGAACTCCTACAAAATGAAAACTCTACATGGATGACTCTTCAAACAAAACCAGGAGTGGTGCGGGTGTAATTATAGAAAGCGATCAGGGAAGCCAAATCAAGCTAAATGACCAAGCTGAATACGAGGCACTACTGACTGGTTTAAGGCTAGCTAAGAAGGTAGGAGCTTACCATGTCCAGTGATTCACAAGTAGTCACCTCACAAATAGAAGGGAGCAACCAAGCTGAGGATCCCACCATGAAAAAATACCTCGGGTAATTTGGGGGACCCTGGACAAAACCAGAGAACAGCTCGGACATTTCGGGAAATATAAAGTTCGACACATACCTCAGGAGCAGAATGCCCGAGCTGATGCACTTTCAAAATCAGCCAGCACCAACAGCTCGGATAATTCAGAGAATATAAAGTCCGACACATACCTCGGGAGCAGAATGCCCGAGCTGATTCATTTTCAAAACTAGCCAACACCAAACCAGGGGGCAATAACAGAAGCCTCATCCAGGCTACATTACAAGACCACAACAAGGAAGGAAAATAAACCCTCTCCTCAAGGTTCGGCAACACCAGCTCATAATTCTCCTCTTCATCCCTATCCATGCAAATTCTACGGAACCTCCTAAATCGCACACAGTACTCAGGGTCAGCCACAGTAACACGCATTACAACTATGGAATCCAGTCAATCAGACATGCCGTCCGGGATCTTAGTAGACATCTCAGCAATATTTTTTCAAGAAGACATAGGTCAACCATGGGGTTATTACTAAACAACTCGGACAAATAAGGAAATAACTCGGACAGTAACAGCAAAACATCAGATATCAGATACAGCAGTAAAAGAGAAAACCCAGGACTCACACGCAAGTCCAGGGGCACCCTTTGGAGGCAACAACAGGGCAAGAACACAGAGAAGAGAAGCCGACAATCTATACCCAAACAGTCCAAACACCTCTCAAATAAAAGGTCAACACAAAAGCTGGAACTTTTGTACAAAAGGAGTCAGGCAATGATGAAAAGAAACAAGAACAGCAACCAAATCCTAAGCAAATCACACATTCTCCTCAAAAGGCGAACGACAAAAGAAAAGTCACAACAAATGATCAAAGACTCAAACTTTTTGCAAAAAGAACCAAAGTTCTTCAGATCAAAAGGAAGCTTGGGCTGAAGAGCTCCCACAAGTCCTAAGGGCATATCGAACAACTCCACGCTTCACCACGCGGAGTGAAGGCAATGATCCCAGTAGAGATCGAAGAAGGATCCCCCGGAATGATCCTCTACAATAAAGAGGTCAACTCCCAAATCCAAAGGGAAGAACTCAACCTACTCGGATTAGGGAGGAAGTGTTAAATCGTCAAATGGCCTCAAGATACAATCAGAAGGTAATCCAGCAAAGTTTCACCAACAACTATCTCATCCTATTCCGAAATAACATCTGAACAAGTCGACCGGGAGAGGGAAAGCTAGCAGCTAATTGGAAAGGACCCTGCCAAGTCACGGAAGCACTGGGGAAAGGTCACCACAAAAGTGTCCGACTTCGAAGGGCGAGAGCTACCAAGGTCATGGCATGCCTGCAAAAGGTGCCAGGATGAGATCTAAAAGATTGCCCGACCTAGAAGGGTAAGCACTAACATGTACACATTCTTATGCATATCTTCATTTTATTGTTCAAAAGTTCGCAGATTCCCTAAAATGTTTCCTACCAAGACGTCCGATTACGACAGGTCGACAAGGTGAAAATCAAATTCACCGCCCGATCACGACAAAGGTCGGCAAGGTGAAAACCAAATTCACCGCACGATCACGACAAAGTCGGCAAGATGAAAACCAAAATTCATCATCCGATTACAAAGTGATAGGTCGGCAAGGTGAAAGCCAACTTCACTGCCCGACCACGGTGAAAACCGAATTCATCGTTTGATTTCGACAAAGGTCGACAAAGTGAAAACCAAATTCACTGCTCAATCAAGACGCATTAATCTGAAACATTCATTGTCCGATTATAAAGCTACAGATCGGCAGAAAGTGAAAATCAAATTCACTACGCAATCACGATAAAGACCAAAGATGAAAACCAAATTCATCAAAAGATCTGCCAAACAAGGGTTAAAACCCAAACTCTACAAAATCGGCAAAGATGAAAACAGAATAATGCAAGAAGTTATAGAAAGTGATCCATAGAAAGGACCTGACGAGGTCCTAATAAAATAGATTGCTATAAAATAACTTGAAGACTAGCCAACACAAAGAAGTCGGACCAGCTACAACAACCCAAGTTATAAGTAAAGCCCTAGAAAGAGGTCTGACCAATCCTATAAAAGAGGATTACTATAACTTAGAAGAGCCTGACATGATGAAGTCAAACTCCAACGAAAAAGTTACAAAGGTAATCCCTGAAAGAGACCTGAACAAGGTCCAAAAAAGAGGATTACCAAGTAACTCAACAGGACTGACATGATGAAGTCGGCCCAAGCCGATCAAAGCGACAAAAAAGTTATAAAAAGTAATCCCTGAAAGAGACCTGACAAAGGTCCAATAAAGAGGATTACTAGAAATAACTTAGAAGGGACTGACAAGAAGAAATCGGACCAACAAAAGCTACAGCTTGGATCGACAAGAAGAAGTCGGACCAACGAAAGCTACAGCTGGGACCGACAAGAAGAAGTCGGACCAACGAAAGCTACAGCTCAGACCAACAAGAAGAAGTCGGACCAATGAAATCTACAGCTTGGACCGACAAGAAGAAGTCGGACCAATGAAAAATGTGCGCTAAAACGGACATAGCTCTGCCCAAAAAGCCACGGCTCCACGACAAGGCTATCAAAATTGTTCAGACTGAATAAAAGTGTTCTATGAGAACACTAAAAAGTCGTCGGACAAGTTAGCCCTGAGGACCACCTCGACCAAGCAGAAAATGAACAAAACCAGAAGTGATCAAAAGAGGCCGGACAACAAAGTACCGACACTCTACAAAGATCCACAAAGGGGACAAAGACATCTCGCAACGGCCAGAGGAAGGCCAGAAATGCTTTGCTAAAAAGTACGAAGTCTTGAAAAAAGACACTACTTAAAAGGCAAAAGCACAAATCAAAACGGTGCTAAAAAGTCATCCAAACAGACTATAAAAAGGTTTCCCATCAGGAACACTACCTAAAAAGTTGTTGGATTATGACTAAAAAGCCCGAGCAGTGAAGACATGCAAGTCAGAAGAAGACTGAAAAATCCCCTTAACAAACTAAAAGGGGCAATACCAGACTCGCACAATGAAGAAACTACTCAAGATCGACCAAAGTCAGGATGCTTGAGCGCGACTTCCTCAAAGAGATCAAAGCTCTGAAAGCACGATCTCGCGGAAAGATCCGAACTCAAGCAGGGGCAAAGTCATACAGGTCGACATCAGCTAAAGAAGAGGTGCAAGTACGATCTCAAAAAAGAACAAGCCAAAAGGTTGGAAAACAACTTAAGGCTCAAATGTGCTTAGCCAAAAGGGATACAACTCCGCTCAAAGAAGGCACAATCTCAAACAGGGCTACGAACGTCATCCGAGACTAAAAAAAGTTCTATATAAAGAACACTAAAAAGTTATTGGACAAGTCACAAAAAGCCCGGATATCAAGCCGCAAAGATAACTTCACCAAAGCAGAGGGTTGTCAACACAAACTTAAAGCAAGGTGTGATCCCGAAGGCAAGGGTAGAAAACCCACACTACCACTCAAAAGTGGTTGGACTGTGAAGTACCAACCCTCTAGAAAATCTGCAAAGATTGCAAAGCAATGAAGAAACAAGCCAGACAGATGCTTGAGCACGACTTCCAAAGAGATCGAAGATCTGAAAAGCACGGTCTCATGGAAAGATCGAACTCAAGCAGGGGCACTGTTCATACCCTGGATCAAGCTGTCCGACCCGGGATGTTTAGCGACAAGCTGACCGACCTCTTCAGGTCAGACTATCCGACCTCTTCTCAAAGAGCTCGGCCAATGCCCGACCTCTTTCCAAAAAGCTCGGCCAAATCACCAAAGGAGCCCAAAGCAGGCCCAAAACGAAGGAACACAGCCCAATCGAAAGGTAGCCAAAGCCCAGAAAGATAAAGGCGGTTCCCCTAAAGATAAGATGACATCACTCAAAGATAAAGATAAGATAAGATAAGATAAGATAACTATCTTATCTCCAGAAAGGTCACTCCTCACCATTATAAATACACTGGAGCACCCAGGTATAACTCATACTCTGATTCTACTCAATACCTGCTTAATACCCTTGCTAACTTAAGTATCGGAGTCTCTTGCAGGTACCCTCCACCCTCCGAGGACGAAGGATCAACATCATTACCAAGTCCAACGAGTCGGACACAGCGACTCCAATCACCATCATCAAGATCGGACTCCGCAGCTCCAACCAGCACAAAAGATCTCATCCGAGATCGACCTCTAGTTTCAGGTAACCTTCGGAACAGGGACCTAATTAAAAAATATATATAAGAATCTAATTAAAAATTCGGTAAAATTATAGAAATCGATAAAATAATTAAACCTATTTATTTTATTATTTTTACTGATGATACAAGTGAAAATATGAAAAATTTTGAGTACCTTAACATAATTTCACAGAAAAAAAAAGCGAAAATAAATTTATTTTCATAACCATAAGAGGGCCTAGGGCCGTGGTTGAAATGAGATAGACTGATGGTTGGTTTCGGTTTGTGTTTCTAGCTTGAAAAAAAATATGAAAGGCTATTTTGGTTCAGCATAGATAAACCTTTTTGAAAGGCTTTTGAGTTTTTTTTTTTTTTTTTTGAATTTTATATATGTAATGCTTTAATTAATGTCGCGACATGATAGTAAGTTATCTGAAAAGAGGTTGGTTTACTACGGAACATGATTAAATCAATTATTTAAGAGAAGATGGAATGAAGCTGATGCCTTCTCTTTTGACTCCTATTTTATTTGTGGTCTCATCTCATCTCATTCTCATCGCTTCATTATTTGTTTCCAGCGGTCAGGGTTGACGCCCTTGCTTAGCTAAGCATGACGTCCAACAACTTCCTCTGTCTTTCCATTTTCGCCCTTTCAACTTTCCAATTTTATTATTATTATTTACGTCAAAGAAATAAAGTTTGAATATAAGTATTGGTGAATACTATGGTGCCTTTGACATTGTACCTAACTTACCAAAAAAAGTAAATACATAATATTTAATAAATTTTAAATATTTTATTTTTTACTTTAAATATTTTATTTTTTATTTTTAAAAATAAGTTAGGTAATTTAGATACCATAATAAAATATACCATAATCCTCACCTATAAGTATTTCCTACTTACTTTCAACTTTTATTTCTCAACTTATTTTCCCTTCAAAACGTTAACCGGCTTAAATAATGTTCATTTTTAGTTAAAAGAGAAAAGAGTTAACCACTTTAATTTATATTACTCAGTATTTTTAACTAATTATTTAATATATTTAATTTAATATTGTAATTTTAGTTAATATTTTTAAATATTATTAATAAATTATACTATTTTTATAGGATTTGGGTCTTCTAAATTTTGAATTTTACTTTAGAGAGTAAAGTGTGATCTTTTACCTTTGAATAGTTTCTCTTTCATATTTATTCTTGGTCCCACCTATAAAATCAATGGTGAGAAATCACACTTTACTCTCTAAAGTGAAATTCAAACTTTAGAGAATCCAAATCCGCGTTGTTTTGTTCTCATCTTTAAACATATTTTATACTTTAGCATTACAATTTAAATCAGAAGGATCCCTTAGAAAACCAGGAAGAACTATATTGTTTCTTGAAGATTAACAATGGCTGTAGAAAGTTTTTTGAATTGATCTTTCTTTTAGTCTTTTAGCTGCATATGACATTGAAGATTTAACATTAAAGAATAGCTTTTGTGGTGAAAAATAATTTCAAACAACCCAATGCCCAATCATAAAGTATCTCGCATTTATTCAAAGTATGTCGAAAGAAACTCAATATGAGAAAGATACAAAAGTAAACTTTACAAGGGAAATATTGTTTTACATTGTGTCCCTGTTGGATTCTTATTTTTATACTACATAGTTAGAAATAATATCTGGCTACTTAGATTTTATTGCGTAAAATTTTTAGAAGATAAAACACCATATATTTTTTAATGAATTTAGTTTAAAAAAACACGTTAAGTATATTAATTAAGAAGATAAAAGTGAAAATTTTTAATTAAGAATATTATAATTAAAACATTTAAAAATATATACAAATAAGAATACATGTTTATGGTATCAATTGATTTTTGTTTTTTAAAAATATAAATTTAAAAATTTTAATATATTTATTAAATGAAAAAATAAAAATTTTCCCAAATAGTAACTAAGACACATATGAATTAATTTTTTTTTTTGTAAAATGTTAGAAATGCATAATTAACGGGAAAAAATGGGGAAAAAGTGCAGAAGAGGTTGATGAAAGCTTTTAAGTGATATAGCCATGGATATGGAGCATATTCCCTCAATCCATTGTACTGCTACTACTCAGTACTCACTGCTTCACTCATTAAAAGGCATTAAGTATTTCAGGTATACATATTAAAAGCCTTTACTTTTCGGAATTGATTGAAGCATTATCGTCTGGCAAGAAAATTAATTATAGTATCACTACCACAAGAACATTGGGTAATGGCGACATAAATTTGGAGACAACAAAACGAAAGGGCAATAAAGTAAATTCATGTGAGACCTCTTAAATTATTATGCATCAAGTCATTAACTAAATAAAGTTGACGAACGCGAACGCAAAGTAAATTCCCACGTGTCTTGGACGCAACACACGCGCTTCAAGTGTCCGTGTTGTTGTGTCTTCTTTCCATTGAGCTCGTTTCTCTCTGGCGAATCTAATCATCAGATGAACTCATTTTTATTTTATTTAAAAAATAATTGAAAATTTGACTCTTTATTATTGTTCTTTCAATTAATATTAGTTAATTCTTTTTATTCTCATATTTGTTAGTTAATAAAATATATCTAATTATTTTGGCACGTAATTCTTAGATAATAAAAATTAATTGTTTAATTCAGCTGTAACTTATCTATTATTATTCTTTTCTCAATGCCGTGTAAAAACGTTCATAAAAGAAAAATATTCTTCTTCAATTCTATATAAAATGTTCATTTCTAAAGAAAATTAATACACTACTTGATAAGAAAATGTTGCATAATGATTTTACTTTATCTAACCATTAATATGTAGAAATATCACTTTTATTATTATTGCGAGTACAGTATAATCAAATATGAGATGGGTCTCACATTATAATAAAATCTCCTAATAAAATATTTAGTCGCGAGCGAGGAAAAAGCTATACAGTAGTTATAAAGTTGAAGAAAAAAATGGTCATATTTTTAGAAAGATGATTTGATAGAAAATATATTATTGGTCTCTGTAAACAGAAGAGAAGAGAGACGAAAAACAGAGAGATTAACAGAACAAAAGGCACTGATCTTTCCCAGTTTTCTGACCCACAATTCCTCTGCCTTTTCTCAAACGCAAAACTTCCTTCTTTTCTACCACCTCAATATCTCGGAAATTGCAACTTTTACCCATAATTCCTTTCTCTTTTTTTATATTAGCTTGTGTTTCTCTGTGCCACTTGCAGAACCAAGTTGATTAGCCAGTGAGTTGGCTTTAGTTGGTTAATATTTTGGAGGGGTTCTAATGGGTAACTGTTTAGATTCTTCTGCAAAAGTTGATGCAGCTCAGAGTTCTAGAGGCAATTCTGGTATGTAGTTTCTTTCTTCTTTATTATCTTTCTATCTATCTTCTCATATAGATATAGATTATTATTATCATCCTGTATTTTTGTTTTTTGGTTGCTGGGATTGAATTTATTGGCTTGTGGATTATAATGGTCACGCGAGGTGATATGCTTTGATAATTTTCTTAAAGTAAGAAGAAAAGTGGAAAAGAAAAGTTGGTTGTTTTTTTATGCTAAGTTTTTGTCAATTGCAAATTGAATATAATTAAATGTTTCATATGCTTCTATAAATATCATTCTTCTTCTACTTCAGTGATTTTTAATTTCTCTCGAGTTTTCCTTTGATTCTTCAATTTCTTTGCTTCTGCGGGTGCTAATAAAATTTCCTTTGATACTTCAATAAGCTATTCCTCGTGATTTAGACTTGGAAGTGTTTTAATATATTGTGTGAAATTAATTAACAAGGTTGATTTACAATATCATCTTTTATTATCTCTGTTATTCACATAGTTTGACTTACAAAGTTCTTGTTTTCCTAACTTGAACTAACTAAAACTACTTTCTCTTCTTTAGTTTCAGCAATCTCAAAAACTCCACCCTCTACCTTATCAATTCCATCACACAGTGAAAAAAGCAATGCTTCAACTCTTCCCACGCCAAGGTCCGAGGGTGAAATCTTGTCTTCGCCAAATCTTAAGGCCTTCACATTCAATGATCTCAAGAATGCCACCCGAAATTTTCGTCCGGACAGCCTTCTCGGGGAAGGTGGATTCGGCTATGTTTACAAAGGATGGATCGACCAACACACGTTCGTGGCTTCCAAACCCGGATCAGGAATGGTTGTTGCTGTAAAGAAGCTTAAGCCTGAAAGTTTTCAGGGTCATAGGGAGTGGCTGGTATGTATTTGCTTGTCCCAAAAAAAAAGACCCAAGTATGAAAATTACTCGAGAAAAATTATGTCGCTGGCAAATTCGCCTATTGTTGGGTATACTAAGCCAGCGACATAATGTTTTATGGGTAATCTTGGTACTTAGCTCTCGTCGTTTTTAATGACATCCATGGTACTAAAGCTTCAAAATGATTTCCAGACTGAGGTTAACTACCTTGGACAACTGCACCATCCTAATCTTGTTAAATTGATTGGGTACTGCTTGGAAGGAGAGAACCGGCTATTGGTCTATGAGTTTATGCCGAAAGGGAGCTTAGAGAATCATCTATTTAGAAGTAAGATACTATCACATTTGCATCAAGAGTGATCTCTATTGTTATGAACTAAGGGTGTTTTTTGTCTTAGAACTGAAAAAGTTACAATTTTGAGCATCAAAAATTCTGGTTTGAGTTTGTTGATGTCCAAAAGATCTCAGCAGTTTCCAACTAACAGCTTCGCTACATTTGACAGGAGGACCACAACCACTGTCTTGGGCAGTGAGGATGAAGGTGGCCATTGGTGCTGCCAGAGGACTCACTTTTCTTCACAACGCCAAATCACAAGTCATATACCGTGATTTTAAAGCTTCTAACATCCTGCTGGATGCGGTAGGATCAGTGGGAATATAGATGATATCATAATTTGTTGAATTTAGTTAATATTTGCATAAATCACTTACTCATGATGCATCACGATTCCAGGAGTTCAATGCTAAACTTTCTGATTTCGGCCTGGCCAAGGCGGGTCCAACCGGTGATAGAACTCATGTATCTACACAAGTCATGGGAACTCAAGGATACGCGGCACCTGAATATGTAGCAACTGGTATGCTTTTGCTTCAGTCAAGCCATTACTCCTGTTTTACTTTGGCCTTGTTATCAAATACTCCTGAATGTACCAAAGCTGTCAATCATTTTTATGTAACCCAAAATTTTTTTGATTGGCAGGTCGGCTAACGGCGAAAAGTGATGTATATAGCTTTGGGGTTGTGATGTTGGAACTCTTGTCCGGGAGACGCGCGGTTGATAAAACAATATCCGGTATGGAGCAGAATCTGGTAGACTGGGCAAAACCATATTTGGGCGATAAAAGAAGGTTGTTTCGGATTATGGATACCAAATTGGAGGGACAATACCCACAGAAGGCAGCCTTCATGGCTGCTACGCTTGCCCTTCAGTGCCTTAACAGTGAAGCCAAGGCAAGGCCTGCCATGACAGAGGTTTTAGCAACCCTTGAACAGATAGACTCCCCCAAAACTGCAGGCCGCCATTCCCACTCGGAACATCTGAGAGTCCACACTCCCGTGAGGAGGTCTCCAGCACGAAACCGGTCCCCTTTACATCTGACTCCTGCTGCATCTCCACTGCCATCTCACCGGCAATCTCTTCGAGTGCACTAAGAACCCTTGTAACATGTCTATGTAAATTCCTTCTTTTTTGTTTGTCAGGTTATGTTTTTTAGGAAAAGTGCAAGGATATTTGTTGAGGCATGTATCAATAACAAAATTTAAAAAAAAAATGAAATTTTGGGTTATTTCATCAATATCCAGTTTCTCCAAGCCATATGCATGATCTTTACTCCTCTTTTGTTGCCCCTTTTGCTGCTGAATTTATTGGTGAAGCACATTCTTTTGTGCCTCTCCAGCCATGGTGAAGATTGAAACTGTATTTTAGTTTTTTGTGCATGAAAAAATGATCACATGTCGTTTACACGCTTGTAGTTCTAAGTGAAAATCTTTTGAAGTATGTTGGAGATCTATTTATGGGAAGATTAGTTAGTTATGGTAGTTGTAAGGATAAAATCAAACAGAAAAGCACATTAATGTCTAGAGTAAAATTACTCAAGATCTCAGTATAAAAAGTTGACATAGTCATTACTAAATGTATGGTGAGCTTTCTCAAAACAGTTAAGTACATGACACCAAACAGTTCAAACACTGCAGCATAAAACACACGGAATTCAGATTGTTGCAGAAAAACCCCGAATCCAAGTCCCCTTTAGCGCCACTCTCCAAAGGAACCATGCTTCTATTGAAGATACAATATTGAAAGGTTCGGATTCAGTCCAGTATCAGGGACCCATTCTGAAAATGTTCATTTCATTACAATCACAAAAATGGACTGAATTCTCAACATAGAAAATGATTAAGGATGCTGTTAACCGGTGCTACATTGTTGAAGAAGGCATTTGACAATATTGTTCAATAAATAAACTCTCCTAATTAATTGAAGAGGAAAAAATGAAATAGATGTTACAGTTCCGAAGACAATTTAACTATTATCCTGAGTGCAGTTGTTAACAAATAACAAAAATGAAAGTGTGGTTGGTTGATGGATACCTGTTGATGGCCGCCGTAGTGATTGGAATCACACCAGCCGGCGAAACAAGAGCATCAATTGGAACATCGGATGAAGTCATCGGTATTACTCCTTCATCTAGTATTTGTTCCGAATATGACAGAGCAACTGCAGATCCAAAATCCAAATTGTTTTATAAAGATAAGATATTAATGCAGACTTGATTTGGTTCAAAGAAAAATATGTCGTCTTTGGAGGAATAACTGCTTACCACGTAATGGTTGAATCCAATTCCGTGTATTTGCAAGGTCTTTGTAATTCTTCAAAAATGTATCATAGTAACTGTGCAAGGAAGGAAGATAACCGTTAGCTAAGGTTCACGACTATGATTTTGTAAAAGTAACATCTGTAACTAAAATTCAGAATATAAGAAGTGAAAAGTCAAAACTCAATGATTAAGACTTTGTTACAATTTGGCTCACAAAATCATGGTTTTGGGCTTGGGAATGGTTAGTAACATAAAGCAGACCAGAATAACTAATTCTACTTAGATTAGGTATTTCTTTACAACAAAGACTTTATATGGCATAGAAACAGATCTACATTATTTAATTTAGACAGAAGAAAAAATATAAAAAACTTACCCTCCACCACGGCCTAAACGTCTTCCAGATTTGTCAAATGCCAATCCTGCAAAGTGACATAACAGAAACTATTAGCTAGATATATTTGTAAATATTAACATATGAATAAGAAATGAGAAATTTACCAGGTAGAAGAAACAAATCAACAGGTTCATTTGCCTGCATAACTGCAGCAAAGAAATCCTTCAAACAGAGGTCGATATTGGCCAATCAGGATAAATAGAAAATACAGTCATCGGAAGTCAAGTCTACAAGAATCAGTGAAAAAAATTAAATGCACAAGAGTAGCTAAGATAAGGAGAAGCATACGCAAAAGTTGTATCTGGCAGAAGCTGCTTTTTAAAACTTATGTCATCAAGAGGCTTTACTTTTTCTTTTTCTCTTTCAAACAAGAATTCACAGTTTTTAGCTCAAGAAACCCAGATTAGAATATGCAAGATATCTATAAATCTGGAATATTCAGGAATTAGGCAACACAATCATATTTTGAAAAAAACTTGTCAAAATTTTACATCACAAAGATAAGCAATTTTCAAATGGTAGCTTCAGATGATGTTACAGGTTATTATCAGAATACAAGCAACAATCAACCTTAGAAGGAAAACAACTGTCACGAATCAGCCCACTATCAACAAAGCACAGCAAATAAAATGATGTTTCTTTTATCCCTCTTTTTTGTCGTCTTGCTATTTTCTTCTTTTACCTCTAGAATTTGTTAGTTTGGTGAGTCATCATTCTGTGAGTATTGAAATCATTGTTTGAAGATTTGTTAAGATTTGATGAGCTATGTATATTATAGTACAGGTTAGCATGTATATATATCTTAGGTATTCATACAGCAAAGAATGTGAAATACAATTTTACAACTTTTACCTTGAAGTTCTCCACCTTTATTTTTGTTAGTTATGGCCTAATAATTCTGGTATTTTGCCAATCTGCCAAAGTTAATTTAATAACAAAGCAAATACTTTTCAAGTAAGCTATAACTATGAAAACTACAATATTCGAGCAGTACGAAAAAAGGTATATTTCAAATAATTTTTTAAGACAAAAAGCAACGGAGTCACCAACCAAATATTCATGTTTTCTGAATAAAGAAAAAATAAGTATAAATAACTACCGTCTTCACGTGCATTTCCATAAGCATCAATCGGAGCTGGTTCTAAGATATCCATTGAATTAGCAATAAGATCATCGATACACGAAATCCTGAGCATACGCATGTGGCTATTCTTATCCTCCACCCGCGGCACATATAGTTTTTTCCCATCTGCACATAGTCATATTGTATTGAGCATGAAAATGTATAGACTATAGACCCTTCACTACAGTAGTACAGTTAAACGATCTTAGTAAGATGCAGGAGTTTGAGGAAAAATAATGGCAAAAAGTTCTTAAGAAAACTGAAGAATACCATGTAAACAACAATAATAACATCAACAAAGTCTTATACCACAAGATAGTGCTGGCTAAATAAATCATATGACACCATAACACTATGATATTCTTTTATAAACATGAGAGTACCACTGACTGGGTCTTGCAAAATTTGCGACAAAAGTTTGGATGTATCGACCTCCCGTAAAGCACTGCAGCTTATGTATGCGCATAATCTGAGACTAGATTTGAACCAGGGGGCTTCCGAGATTATATTTTGAATAGCATCGTCTGAAAAATAACCCAAAAGCATTATTATAAACTCCCAATCACAATTACATATTTCAATTCGTTGAGAAGACTAACATTCATCCAAGCTTAGGATTAAAATCAAATAGACTTATGCTTTGTAGGTATGAGAATAAATGAAGAATCGTGAAACAGTTACTATGTGTTTGGTCCATTATGAATGACATGAGAAGATTGAAAAACAAAAAGGTACCTTGTTGAGATCTATGGGAGGGATGGATGGCCTTGAGGGTCTTTCGGACCTGAGTTCGAAGCGCGTTTTTCTGATTGAAAATGGCGTCGAGGTGCCCATCTTGGGTGTTGCTGCTGGCCATGGTCATATGTTGAAAAGGGCTTAAAATGAAAGAGAGAGAGAGAGAGGAGGATTGTGGGGATGCTGCTTGCAGAGTAGTGGCATCCACACCTTAGTTGCCATTGTTTGGGAAGCGTTCTTGAAAGAAACAAACCTTGGGAACTAAAAAATAAAAAATAAAAAAACATAGAATAAACTATGTTTCTACTTTCTACCCACACAAAAAGTTGAAAATGCTTATATATTTATTCATAGAAAAAGAAAATTATCATTTGTATCCATAAAATATGGGTTTCGCACAACAAAATTATTCAAACATTAAAAAATTATTTAAAAAGAGAGGATAATTTAAAAATTTTAAATAATTTTTTTGGATTTAGATAATTTTATTAACAAAAGTTTATATTTTATAAGTATAAATGATAATTTTTTTATTTTATGATAAATATGTCAGCGTTTTTAACTTTCGTGAATAAAAATTGTAGTTTACTCAAAAGACATATAAGTCGTTAAGTACTTGTTTAAGTATATTTGATA
>NC_029776.3:38194191-38195732 GCF_000817695.3 Arachis duranensis | reverse complement strand
AAAATTTAAAAATCAAATTTTGTTTTGAATTTTTTTTAAATATTTATTTAAATATTATTACAAAAATTCAGATCAAATGATTAAATTGTTTACTAAATATAAAAGTTTTTTTATTATTTTTAAAAATTATAATAATTATTTATTATTTTTTTATATTTTTAAATTATTTAAATAGTTGTTTTATCGATAACATGAATGAAAACTTTTTTTATTAGCGACTGAGGTACAAAATTAGTAGTTAACCGATTTATTTATTTATTTATTTTCTTCCTTCTTAGTTTATGTACGTACTTATTTTTTAGAACAACTTATTTGTACTTGCAGATCTAGTAATTATCCTGAATCCAGAGTAAACAAGAGCCTGCGAAACTGAATTATCTCAAGATTTGAGAGTGCAGGTTTTATGAAGTTAATGCTATTAAATCATATTTATCATTTCTAGCTTCTGCCTTTAGATAATAAGACATCAAAACATACGTGAGTACAAGATAGTAGTCGTGGTTTTAGATGAGAAGCCAAAGTGATATATTGATATAATGGTGGACATGGTGTTCATAGATATATAGAAATATGTTTTAGTTCTTGCTTAAGGCTTCCTAAACAAAGATTTAATGTAAAAATAGAGAAATTTTAGACATGAATGATTTGAATAGGACATAAATTAATTTAATCTTTTCACGAGTTAGTATTAACTCTGTTACGGACTACTCTAGGTCTAGTCCACTTACTCGCTAGGTCGGAGGTAAACCAACAATAAGGGAACCCGACGCGTCAGTTCTCGGATACCCGATCCGGGCAGCGTACGGCCACACTTATTGTGCAGACCAAATCCCTACCTAGCTAAAACGGTCGGATCGGAGTCATCGGAACCGGACCCAAATTCCCAATCCAACGGTTAGGACTGCCAACGCTTCCCCACGTGAGCAGGAATAGCACAAAGTATCCTGAACAGTGGGCCAGGTCACCTTTAGGCGCACCCAGCACGGTATATAAGGGGAGAGGTCAGCACTCCCCTAAGGTACACATCATTTTACCTAATTTGGCTACCAACTCGTACAGACACTGACTTGATCGTCGGAGTGTCCTTGTAGGTGGCCGCCCCCTCCCCGCTCCACACGCTTCCTCTGACGTCATCGACATCTGAATCCTCGCTCCACGTCAATCTAGGGTCTTATCCGTTCCCCCGTGTCTAAGCACCCGACCTATCCGAGACCCGAAGTCTCCAGGTGACGAACATTGGCACCGTCTGTGGGGACCCTGTAGACATGGAGCGACTCCCCACGTCGGAGGAGCTTCGTGAAGGTGGCGGGGCTCACCTGAGCCGGGCGAGTTTGACGGCCCGCACCGTCGAACACCCCCGCTCCTCCGTTCAGCCCGACCAACAAATTTACACCAAGACCCCCGAAAGGCGTCCTTTCGGAGGAACATGAGCCGATAGCGCCAAGATTATGCAAGAACTCAGGCACAGAGTACAAAACTTAGAGCGAGAGCTAGCAGTGAGAAGCCAACCCCACGAAGATGCCAGTCGCTCCCGTGGCGAG
>NC_029776.3:38185911-38194120 GCF_000817695.3 Arachis duranensis | reverse complement strand
TCCAACAAAGCGTGATAAGACATACACGCAAGCGACCTCTCGACCCCACCAGGACAAGTCCGAAGGGTGGGGGGAATCCAAGAAGGGGAAAGCCAAGAGACGACAAGAACCCATCATCATGGGATCCACCCCTTTCCATCCCTCAATCCTCGAGGTCCGGCTCACGAAGAACTTCGATAAGCCAACGGACATGAGGTATGACGGGACCAAAGATCCTCATGAACACCTCACCGCCTTTGAAGCAAGAATGAATTTAGAAGGGGTAGGCGACGCAGTGAAATGCCGAGCATTCTCTGTAACGCTAGCCGGCCCAGCGATCTGGTGGTTTAACGCCCTCCCGCAAGAGTCCATCACGGCTTTCATAGATATCTCCCAAAGCTTCCTAGCCCGGTTCACAACACGCATAGCTAAGGCCAAACACCCGATCAACTTGTTAGGAGTCACCCAGAAACCCGAGGAACCGACCAGAACGTTCTTGGACAGGTTTAATGAAGAATGGTTGGAATTTGACGGTCACACGGACTTGGTCGCCAGCCTCTGCCTAACAAACGGCTTGCTAAATGAGGATTTCAGGAAACATATCACGACCAAGCCTGTGTGGACCATGCAGGAAATCCTGAGCGTCGCCAAGGAATACATCAATGATGAGGAAGTAAGTCAGGTCGTAGCAGCCAACAAATGACCGCCCCCTAACCCACCACCTCGGCAAACCCCCCAGGTCGACAGATATAAGGAGTCCCCCAGGGACGGAACTTCAGCCAAACAACACAAGCAACCTCCACGAGTGGGAAGGTTCCCAAACTACACGCCACTTACGGCGCCCATAGTAGAAGTCTACCAACAAATTGCAAACAAAGGAATCCTAGCTAGACCTAGACCCCTGAAAGAGAGAACGGAAGGCAACAAAAACCTTTATTGTGACTACCACAAGGGGTTTGGTCACAAAACACAAGACTGCTTTGACCTCAAAGATGCCTTGGAACAAGCCATCAGAGAAGGAAAACTGAGCAAATTCTCCCGGCTCATCAGAGAGCCGAGGAGGCAGGAAAGAGAGCGCTCCGAGGAAGATCGGAGCCGAACTGTCATGCCAAGGTTTGTGGTCAACATCATAGTCGGACGGGACAGCCCCCCCAAATCCAAGTCGGCTGCAAGAAGAGACACCCGGGTGCTCTCCATATCGACAGATGGCCTTGCCACCTGCAAAAGGCACCCCACAATATCCTTTGGCCCAAAGGATAAATGGTTCAATGACCTCTCCGAAACCCCCCCATGGTAGTTACAACCATGGTTGGGACAGGGCTGGTTAGGTGCATCCTCGTCGACACAGGAGCAGACTCTAATATCCTATTCAGAAATGTCTTCGACGCCATGGGACTCAAGGAATCCGACCTAAAAAACCACCAACACGGGGTCATGGGACTAGGTGACAACTATATCATACCCGACGGGACGATCACTCTCCCAATCAGCCTGGGAACTGGTGACACCAGGAAATCAGTTATGGCAGACTTCGTAGTCCTTAGAGACTCCACCGCTTATAATATCATCCTAGGGAGGAAAACTATCAATGAATTCTCAGCTGTGATATGCACCAAGTTCCTAATAATGAAGTTCATAACGGACAAGGGAACAGTCGGTTCCATAAGGGGAGTGAAGAACGAAACTCTCGCACGATCTAGAATTTTCACAAATAAATTCTCGTTGTAAGTATAGCTTCTAGACCGACAAGAATTCCTTTCTTACAAACATTTTGGTTGTCACAAGTAACAAACCCAATAAAATTTATAAACCGAAGTATTCAAACCTCGGGTCGTCTTCTCAAGGAATTTCAGGGAAGTATGATTTATTATTGGTTATGGAAAACAGTATTTTTGGGTTTGGAAAGGTTTGAGCAAGTAGTCTAATTGACAAGAAAAATAAATTGATAACTAGAAAATCTCTTGACAAGGTATGAGAATTGGAATTTCTATCCTAGTTATCCTTATCAGGTGTGTTGAAATTAGGTTTTAATCCTGCTTAGTTATCCCTCATTAAATAAAGGAAAGTTAAGCAGACTAATTAAATTGATCCTCAAGTCCTAGTCAACTTTTAGAGCGATCTAAATCAATTAGCACTTGCCAATTTCAACCACTGCTGAGTTTGATAACTCAAGTGTTACCAATTAATTAACCAAAGCCAAAAGAAGAAAATAAATCATAAACAGAGCAAAACAATCATGAGTCTAAAATACCTCAAAGTATATTAATTAAGAAAATCCTAACATGAATGGTTCATAAGCCAATTGGGCAACATAAATCAAATACAAATAAAAGCATCAGAGTAAATAAAAGTAGAAGAGGAACATAGATTATTGAACCTGGTACGAAGAAACAATCCTACTGACTAAAAGAAATCCTAATGCCTAAGATAAATCCTAATCCTAAGAGAGAGGAGAGAACCTCTCTCTCTAAAAACTACATCTAATTCCTAAAACTATGTATGAATGTATATTCTGATGATCTCCCCATGAATGGATGGATACTCCCAATTTATAGCCTTTAGTCTGTATTCTCTGGGCTTGAATCTGGACCAAAAAGGATCCAAAAGTCGCTGGGGCCGACTTCTGCAACTTCTGCAGAGCGCGCACGTCACGCGTCTGCGTGGGTCACGCGGTCGCGTCATTTGGAGTTTGCTCTTCCATGTGGTCGCATCAGTCATGTGTTTGCGTCAGTGGTGTTTCACGCGAGTCACGCGTTTGCGTCATCCATGCGCTCGCGTCGATGCTCTTTGCGCTAAGCACGCGTCCGCGTCGTCCACGCGTTCGCGTCGCTGCCAATTTCTTCAAAAACTCCATTTTGTGCTTTCCTTTCCTTTTTGTATGTTTCCTTTTCATCCTTTAAGTCATTCCTGCCCTATAAAACCTGAAAGTACTCAACACACAAATCACGGCATCGAATGGTAATAAAGGATAATTAAATTTAATATTTTTAAAGCATAGGAAACATGTTTTCTCATATGTCATATCATAAGGAAGGAATTGTAAAACCATGCAAATTCATATGAATAAGTAGGTAAAGAGTTGATAAAATCATTCAATTAAAGCACAAGATATATCATAAAATAGTGGTTTATCAGGGAGACCTAGAGACGGCAGTCGCCTGCGACAGCGCTAGTCTCTCCTTAAGAAAAGAATCAAAGAAGGCAGCTGGCATATTCCTGGCAGACCTGGATGTCAGGGTGGAGGACAAACCAAGACCTAAACCAGAAGGGGACATGGAAAAGTTCCAAATAGGGAAATTGGCAGATCAATTCACTTTCATAAACAGGAACCTACCCCATGAACTCAAGGGCCCCCTCATAGAGATCATAAGGGCAAACAATGACCTCTTTGCATGGACCCCATCAGACATGCCGGGATTAGATCCCGAGGTCATGTCTCACCGGCTGGCCATAAAACCCGAGGCCAAACCGGTAGCCCAGCGGCGAAGGAAGATGTCGCAAGAAAGAGCAAAAGAAGTCGCCAAACAAACAGCAGGACTGCTTGAAGCAGGGTTCATCAAGGAGCTTGAGTACCCAACGTGGCTGTCCAATGTCATCCTAGTCAAAAAAGTCACTGGAAAATGGAGGATGTGTGTTGACTACTCCGACCTAAACAAAGCATGCCCAAAAGACTCCTTTCTCCTCCCAAACATTGACACCCTAGTTGACTCGGCAGCGGGGTATCGTTTCCTCCGTTTCATGTATGCTTATTCCGGCTACAACCAAATCCCGATGCACCGACCTGACAAAGACAAAATAGCATTCATAACACCCGGGGCACCTATTGCTACAAGGTAATGCCCTTCGGACTGAAGAACGCAGGAGCCACCTACCAAAGGCTAATGAGCAAAGTCTTCTGATGAGCGGATAATTTATATGCTTTTTGGCATTGTTTTTAGGTAGTTTTTAGTAAGTTCAAGCTACTTTTAGGGATGTTTTCATTAGTTTTTATGTTAAATTCACATTTTTGGACTTTACTATGAGTTTGTGTGTTGTTCTGTGATTTCAGGTAATTTCTGGCTGAAATAGAGGGACTTGAGCAAAACTCTGAAAAAGGCCGACAAAAAGACTGCTGATGCTGTTGGAATCTGACCTCCCTGCGCTCAAAATATATTTTCTGGAGCTACAAAACTCCAATTGGCGCGCTCTCAATGGTGTTGGAAAGTAGACATCCATAGCTTTCCATCAATATATAATAGTTCATACTTTATTCGGAAATTGATGACGTAACTTGGCGTTGAATGCCAAGTACATGCTGCTGTCTGGAGTTAAACGCCAGAAACATGTCATGATCCGGAGTTGAACGCCCAAAACACGTTATAACTTGGAGTTCAACTCCTAGAGAAGCCTCAGCTCGTGGATAGATCAAGCTCAGCCCAAGCATACACCAAGTGGGCCCCGGAAGTGAATTTATGCATCAAATACTTACTCATGTAAACCCTAGTAGCTAGTCTAGTATAAATAGGATAAGTTACTATTGTATTAGACATCTTTTGACAGTTTAATCTTTTGACTGTTCTAGTCTTTGATCATTTGGTCTCTTGATAATTCAGGGGGCTGGCCATTCGGCCATGCCTGAACCTTTCACTTATGTATTTTCAACAGTGGAGTTTCTGCACACCATAGATTAAGGGTGTGGAGCTCTGCTGTACCTCAAGTTTCAATACAATTACTATTATCTTCTATTCAATTCTCTTTTATTCTTATTCCAAGATATACGTTGCACAACACTTTGATGAATGTGATGATCTGTGACACTCATCATCATTCTCACCTATGAACGAGCGTGATTGACAACCACTTCCGTTCTACTCTAGGCCGGGGGTATATCTCTTAGATTCCCCAACAGAATCTTCGTGGTATAAGCTAGATAGATGGTGGCATTCATGGGGATCCGGAAATTTTAACCTTGTCTGTGGTATTCCGAGTAGGATCCCGGGAATCCGAAAAGTCTAACCTTGTCCGTGGTATTCCGAGTAGGATTCCGGTATTGAATGACTGTGACGAGCTTCAAACTCCTGAAGGCTGGGCGTGATGACAAACGTAAAAGAATCAAGGGATTCTACTCCAACCTGATTGAGAACCGACAGATGATTAGCCCTGCTGTAACAGAGCATTTGGACCATTTTCACTGAGAGGATGGGATGTAGCTATCAACAAGGGTGATGCCTCCAGACGATTAGCCGTGCAGTGACAGCGCATAGGACCATTTTCCCGAGAGGATTAAAAGTAGCCATTGATGATGGTGATGCCCTACATACAGCTTGCCATGGAAAGGAGTAAGAAGGATTGGATGAATGTAATAAAAAAGTAAGAGATTCGAGAGGATTCTAGCATCTCCACACGCCTATCTGAAATTCCCACTATTGATCTACATAAGTATTTCTATCCCTTTTTATTTTCTATTTATTATTAATTTTCGAAACCCATAACCATTTAATCTGCCTAACTGAGATTTGCAAGGTGACCATAGCTTGCTTCATACCAACAATCTCTATGGGATCGACCCTTACTCACGTAAGGTATTACTCGGATGACTCAGTACACTTGCTGGTTAAGTTGAACGGAATTGTGAGCTTCTCTAACAGTGCCAGGAACTCTTTTATCACAATTTCATCCACCAAGTTTTTGGCACCGTTGCCGGGGATTGTTCGAGTATGGACAACAGACGGTTCATCTTGTTGCTCAGATTAGGTAATTTTCTTTTCAAAAACTTTTTCAAAATTTTTCTTTTCTTTTTCGTTTTTCCAAAAATATTTTTGAAAAAAATTAATAAAAATCCAAAAAAATTAGAAAATCATAAAAACAAAAAATATTTTGTATTTCTTGTTTGAGTCTTGAGTCAATTTTAAGTTTGGTGTCAATTGCATGCTTTAAAAAATTTTTCTTGCATTTTTCGAAAACCCATGCATTCATAGTGTTCTTCATGATCTTCAAGTTGTTCTTGATAAGTCTTCTTGTTTGATCCTGATGATTTCTTGTTTTGTGTTGTTTGTTGTTTTTTATATGCATTTTTCGTTTGTTAGAGTCCATGCATTAAAGATTTTCTAAGTTTGGTGTCTTGCATGTTTTCTTTGCATCAAAAATCTTTCAAAATTATGTTCTTGATGTTCATCATGATCTTCAAAGTGTTCTTGGTGTTCATTTTAACATTCATAGTGTTCTTGCATGCATCTTGTGTTTTGATCCAAAATTTTTATGTTTTGGGTCATATTTGTGTTTTTCTCTCTCATCTTAAAAAATTCAAAAAAATCAAAAAAATATCTTTTCCTTTTTTCTCTCCAAAATTTAAAAAATTTGAGTTGACTTAGTCAAAATTTTTTAAAATTAGTTGTTTCTTACAAGTCAAGTCAAATTTTTAATTTTAAAAATCTTATCTTTTTAAAATATTTTTCAAAAATCATATCTTTTTCATTTCTTATTATTTTCGAAAACTTCAAAAATCTTTTTCAAAACATTTTCAAAATCTTTTTCTTATCTTTATATCATATTTTCGAAAATTCACTAATAATTAATGTGATTGATTCAAAAATTTGAAGTTTGTTACTTTCTTGTGTGTAGTTTCTTGTTAGTGAAGTAAGTAATTTCAAATTTTTAAATTAAATATTTTTATCTCTTATCTTATCTTTTTCAAAAATTTTATCTTTTTCAAAATTTGATTTCAAAATATCTTATCTAACCTCCTATCTTCTTATCTTTTCAAATTTGATTTTAAAACCTTTTTCAACTAACTAATTAACTTTTTGTTTGTTTCTTATCTTTTTCAAAACCATCTAACTACTTTTTCCTCTCTAATTTTCGAAAATATTTCATCTCTTTTTCAAAAATTTTTTTGTTTTAAATTCTAATTTTGATTATATCTTATCTTCAATTTTCGAAAATTACTAACCCCTTTTTAAAATTATTTTCGAAATTCTCCCTCTCTCTTCTTATTCTATTTAATTATTTATTTACTAACACTTCTCTTCATCTCTTATCACCTCCTCTATCCTTACTCTTCATACAGACTATTCATTCTTTTTCACTCTTCTCCCCTTTCTTCTTCTACTAACATAAAGGAATCTCTATACTGTGACATAGAGGATTCCTCTTTTTTTTTCTTGTTTTCTTCTCTTTCATATGAGCAGGAACAGGAAAAAAGGCACTCTTGTGAAAATTGATCCTGAACCTGAAAGGACTCTGAAAAGGAAACTAAGAGAAACTAAATTACAACAATCCAGAAACAACCTTTCAGAAATTTTCGAACAAGAGAAGGAGATGGCAGCTGAAAATAATAATAATGCAAGGAGAATGCTTGGTGACTTCACAAAGCCAACGTCCAAATTTGATGAAAGAAGCATCTCCATTCCTGCCATTCGAGCCAATAATTTTGAGCTGAAACCTCAGCTAGTTGCCTTAATGCAACAAAACTGCAAGTTTTATGGACTTCCATCTGAAGATCCTTATCAGTTTTTAACTGAGTTCTTGCAGATCTGTGAGACTGTAAAGACGAATGGAGTTGATCCTGAAGTCTACAGACTCATGCTTTTCCCTTTTGCTGTAAGAGACAGAGCTAGAATATGGTTGGATTCACAACCCAAGGATAGCCTGGACTCCTGGGATAAGCTAGTCACTGCCTTCTTGGAATGGATGGCAAAATGCATCCAACAGTACTAGAGAGGCATCTTCTGAAGAAGAAGCTTATGATCCTGAGAACCCTATAATAGTAGAGGTAAATTACATGGGTGAACCTTATGGAAACACCTATAATTCATCATGGAGAAATCATCTAAATTTCTCATGGAAGGATCAACAGAAGCCTCAACAAGGCTTTAACAATGTGGACGCAATAGGCTGAGCAATAGCAAGCCTTTTCCATCATCTTCTCAGCAACAGACAGAGAATTCTGAACAAAACACTTCTAATTTAGCCAATCTAGTCTCTGATCTGTCAAAGGCCACTTTCAGTTTCATGAGTGAAACAAGATCCTCCATCAGAAATCTGGAGGCACAAGTGGGACAGTTGAGTAAGAAAGTCATTGAAACTCCTCCCAGTATTCTCCCAAGCAATACAGAAGAGAATCCAAAAGGAGAGTGCAAGGCCATTGATGTAATCAATATGGCCGAATGCACAAGGGAGGAAGAGGACGAAAATCCTAGTGAGGAGGACCTCCTGGGATGTCTCTCAAGCAAGAGGGAGTTTCCTATTAAGG
>NC_029776.3:38185598-38185817 GCF_000817695.3 Arachis duranensis | reverse complement strand
CATTCATGAGCTCTGAAGACTATTCTTCCTCTGAAGAGGATGAAGATGTGACTGGAGAGCAAGTTGCTCAATATTTAGGAGTTATTATGAAGCTGAATGCCAAGTTGTTTGGTAATGAGACTTGGGAAAGTGAACCTCCCTTGCTCATTAGTGAACTAGATACTTGGATTCAGAAAACTCTACCTCAAAAGAAACAAGATCCTGGCAAGTTCTTAATAC
>NC_029776.3:38183468-38183965 GCF_000817695.3 Arachis duranensis | reverse complement strand
ACTGGACCTCAAGCCTGTGGCTAGAGGATGGTTGGAGTTCATTCAACGCTCCATCATTCCCACTAGCAACCGATCTGAAGTTACTGTGGATCGGGCCATCATGATTCATAGCATCATGATTGGAGAGAAAGTAGAAGGTCATGAGGTCATCTCCAATGAAATCTACAAAATAGCCGACAAGCCCCCCACCATGCCAAGGCTAGATTTTCCTCACCTTATTTGCCATCTATGTTACTCAGCTAGAGTGATCATAGAAGGAGACATCTCCATTGAAGAGGATAAGCCCATCACCAAGAAGAGGATGGAGCAAGCAAGAGAGACCCTTCACGGTTCTCAAGAGATGCATGAGGAAGCTCATCATCAAGAAATCCCTGAGATGCCTCAAGGGATGCACTTTCCTCCTAACAACTATTGGGAACAACTCAACACTTCCTTAGGAGATTTGAGCCACAATGTTGAACAATTAAGGGTGGAACATCATGAGCACTCCATCATAC
>NC_029776.3:38181934-38183331 GCF_000817695.3 Arachis duranensis | reverse complement strand
GCCACTAAGGTGGATTCATTCCTTGTTCTTATTTCTTTCTGTTTTTCGGTTTCTATGTTGTGTTTATCTATGTTTTGTGTCTCTACTTCATGATCATTAGTATGTAGTAACTATGTCTTAAAGTTATGAATAATTCCATTAATCCTTCACCTCTCTTAAATGAAAAACGTTTTAATTCAAAAGAACAAGAAGTACATGAATTTCGAATTTATCCTTGAATTTAGTTTAATTATATTGATGTGGTGACAATACTTTTTGTTTTCTGAATGAATGCTTGAACAGTGCATATTTTTGATCTTGTTGTTTATGAATGTTAAAACTGTTGGCTCTTGAAAGAATGATGAACAAAGAGAAATGTTATTGATAATCTGAAAAATCACAAAATTGATTCTTGAAGCAAGAAAAAGCAGTGAAAAAGCAAAAGCTTGCAAAAAAAATGGCGAAAAAAAATAGAAAGAAAAAGAAAAAGCAAGCAGAAAAAGCCAATAGCCCTTAAAACCAAAAGGCAAGGATAAAAAGGATCCAAGGCTTTGAGCATCAATGGATAGGAGGGCCCAAGGAAATCAAATCCAGGCCTAAGCGGCTAAATCAAGCTGTCCCTAACCAGGTGCTTGTGTTATGAAGGTCCAAGTGAAAAGCTTGAGACTGAGTGGTTAAAGTCGTGATCCAAAGCAAAAAGAGTGTGCTTAAGAGCTCTGGATACCTCTAACTGGGGACTCTAGCAAAGCTGAGTCACAATCTGAAAAGGTTCACCCAGTCATGTGTCTGTGGCATTTATGTATCCGGTGGTAATACTGGAAAAAACAAAGTGCTTAGGGCCACGGCCAAGACTCATAAAAGTAGCTGTGTTCAAGAATCAACATGCTTAACTAGGAAAGTCAATACACTATCCGAAATTCTATGTTCCTAGAGAAGCCAATCATTCTAAACTTCAAAGGAAAAAGTGAGATGCCAAAACTGTTCAGAAGCAAAAAGCTACAAGTCCCGCTCATTTAATTATAATTAATATTCATTGATATTTTAGAATTTATAGTATTTTCTCTTCTTTTTATCCTATTTGATTTTCAGTTGCTTGGGGACAAGCAACAATTTAAGTTTGGTGTTGTGATGAGCGGATAATTTATACGCTTTTTGGCATTGTTTTTAGGTAGTTTTTAGTAAGTTCAAGTAACTTTTAAGGATGTTTTCATTAGTTTTTATGTTAAATTCACATTTCTGGACTTTACTATGAGTTTGTGTGTTTTTCTGTGATTTCAGGTAAATTCTGACTGAAATTGAGGGATTTGAGCAAAACTCTGAAAAAGGCTGACAAAAGGACTGCTGATGCTGTTGGAATCTGACCTCTCTGCACTCAAAATGAATTTTCTGGAGCTACAGAACTCCAATTGGCACGCTCT
>NC_029776.3:38172720-38181626 GCF_000817695.3 Arachis duranensis | reverse complement strand
GAGTAGGATTCCGGTATTGAATGACTGTGACGAGCTTCAAACTCCTGAAGGCTGGGCGTGATGACAAACGCAAAAGAATCAATGGATTCTACTCCAACCTGATTGAGAACCGACAGATGATTAGCCGTGCTGTGACAGAGCATTTGGACCATTTTCACTGAGAGGATGGGATGTAGCTATCAACAAGGGTGATGCCTCCAGACGATTAGTCGTGCAGTGACAGCGCATAGGACTATTTTCCCGAGAGGATTAAAAGTAGCCATTGATGATGGTGATGCCCTACATACAGCTTGCCATGGAAAGGAGTTAGAAGGATTGGATGAATGTAATAAAAAAGTAGAGATTCGAGAGAATTCTAGCATCTCTACACGCCTATCTGAAATTCCCACTATTGATCTACATAAGTATTTCTATCCCTTTTTATTTTCTATTTATTATTAATTTTCGAAACCCATAACCATTTAATCTACCTAACTGAGATTTGTAAGGTGACCATAGCTTGCTTCATACCAACAATCTCTATGGGATCGACCCTTACTCACGTAAGGTATTACTCGGATGACCCAGTACACTTGCTGGTTAAGTTGAACGGAATTGTGAGCTTCTCTAACAGTGCCTGGAACACTTTTATCACAATTTCGTCCACCATCTTCCATGACCTCATCGGCAAAACGGTAGAGGTTTATGTTGATGACATCTTGGTAAAAACCGCAAAGACGAGCAAGTTAATGGACGACCTCCAGGCTGTCTTCAAAGCGCTAAGAAAATTCAACATGAGACTTAATCCGCTTAAATGCGCATTCACCATGGAAGCAGGGAAATTCCTGGGGTTCATGATCACACAGAGAGGGGTAGAAGCCAACCCAGACAAGTGTGAAGCCGTCCTCAAAATGGCAAGCCCAGGATGCATCAAAGATGTGCAACGACTCACCGGGAAACTCACGACACTGTCTTGGTTCCTTGGGGCCTCAGCTGAAAGGGCCATCCCATTCTTCAACCTAAGGAAGAAAGGAATCACCTTCGAATGGACACCGGAATGCGAAGAAGCGTTCGGCCATTTCAAGAGGATATTCTCGGAACCTCCTGTACTTAGCAACCCAGAGAGGGTGAACCCCCTATACTTGTACCTGGCCATGACAACGCAAGCAATGGCGGCAGTCCTAGTACGGGAGGAGGGCAAGACCCAGCGGCCAATATACTTCATCAGCAAAATACTTCAAGGGGCAGAGATGAGGTAAACCAAGTTGGAAAAGTTAGCCTACGCCCTACTAATCTCATCCAGAAGGCTAAAACAATACTTCCAAGGGCACACAGTCATTCTGAGAACCGACCAAGCCATCCGACAAGTTCTCCAAAAACCCGATCTGGTAGGGAGAATGATGACGTGGGCAATAGAGTTATCCCGATACGATCTGCGATACAAGCTAAGACAAGCAATCAAAGCCCAAGCTATGGCAGACTTCCTTGTAGAAGTCACAGGCGAAACTCCCGACACACCGGACACACGGTGGAAGCTCCACGTTGACGGAGCATCCAACCAAACGTTCGGAGGCGCCGAAATCATCCTCAAAAACTCGGCAGGAATAGCCTACGAGCAATCCATCAAGTTCGAGTTAATGATCTCTAATAACCAGGCCGAATACGAAGCACTGATAGGAGGATTGATACTAGCCAAAGAAGTCAAAGCATCAAAAGTTGAAGTTAGCAGTGACTCCCAAGTCGTCACCTCCCAAGTAAACGGCAACTACCACGCCAGGGATGCGCTGCTACAAAAATACTTAGAAAAGGTGAAAGAACTATGCAAAAGCTTCGAAGAAGTCACAATCCAGCACGTCCCAGGAGAGAGAAACGCCCGAGCCGAGCTCCTTTCCAAGCTTGCGAGAACCAAACCCGGAACAGGGAATAGATCCCTAATCCAAGGGCTGGCGACGGAACCTGCAATTGTCATGTGCACAACCCAGGCACCAAACCTACCCTCATGGATAGACCCCATCTCCCGATATTTGGAGCATGCGGAAACACCCCCAGATGAGAAGGAAGCACAAGCTATTAAGAGGGAGGCCCCCAAATATACAATCATACAAGGCTAGTTGTACAAACAAGGATTTCACGAACCCCTACTGAAATGCCTGCACCCTGACCAGACGGACTATGTCTTAAGAGAAGTCCACGAAGGATGTTGTGGCCACCACATCGGGGGGAGATCCTTAGCAAGAAAGATCATCCGGACAGGATACTACTGGCCCATAATGATGTCGGACGCCCAAGAATTCATGAAAGAATGCAAAAAATGTCAAGAAAATGCCAACTTCCACAAAGCACCTCCCGAGGAGCTCAGCCTAATGATGGCTCCCCGACCTTTTGCCCAATGGGGAGTCAAACTCTTAGGGCCATTCCCACCAGGGCCAGGGCAAGTGAAGTACCTAATAGTGGCCATAGATTATTACACCAAATGGGTAGAAGCAGAGACACTAGCCAGCATATATGCAGCGAATTGTCAAAAATTTTTCTGGAAGCAAGTTATCACGAGGTTCGGGATACCGGAGTCCGTCATATCGGATAACGGAACACAGTTCACCGACAAAAAGTTCAAGGAGTTCCTCTCAGGACTAGGAATTAAGCAAAAGTTCTCCTCCGTCGAACACCCTCAAAGCAACGGGCAAGTGGAAGCAGCCAATAAAGTCATCCTAAAAGGGCTGAAGAAACGACTCGAAGGAAAAAAAAAGGCTCATGGGCAGACGAGTTAGCATCAGTCTTATGGTCCTACAGAACCTTCCCCCAGTCATCTACCGGCGAAACTCCCTTCCGACTCACATACGGGGTCGACGCAGTCATCCCAGTCGAGATAGGGGAGCCGAGCCCGATGCTACTTTTAGGAGGAGGAAGCGAAGCAGTTGAAAAAGACCTAATCGATAAAACAAGACAAATGGCACACCTAACAGAGGCAGCAATCAAGCAAAGGATAGCCCTAAGATACAACGGACAGAGTCATAAAAAGGAACCTCGGGGAAGGTGACCTGGTCTTACGACGAAACGACATAGGGCCACCGACCCCAGGAGAAGGCAAATTGGCTGCGAATTGGGAAGGACCCTACAGGGTAAAAGAAGTCCTCGGCAAAGGCGCATACAAGCTAGAAAAACTAGACGGAAAGGAGGTCCCAAGAATATGGAACATGGCAAACCTAAAAAGGTTCTACTCGTAAGGGAAGTAACGGAGCGGTCTGACAACACGACCACATCCGCCTCAACCCCTTTAAGTTTCTTTCCCATATGTACACATTGCATCCTTATTATGTTTTAAAGTTTCGCATGAATATACACAATTAACTTTGCTTTTTTCAAGATTTTCAAAGCAGCATAATGACAATAAACGAACAGTCGACCTAAAGGAAGCTCGGGACTGATCACCCCGACAACCAAAGGGACCCGAGTTTAAGAACCAACAAGGCAAAATATATACATAGGAAAAATAGCCAAGAGAAAAGCCACGACGGCCCGAAAAAATGAAAACAACAAACAAAAACAAGGCCACGACGGCCCGAGCAAGCGAGAAAGCGTTAACAAAATCATTCATAAAAAGGAAAATGTTCATTACAAGCAAAGGCACCTATACAGGCCCAGACACCAAAAACATAAACTACAAAGCAAGAAACAGGAGAAACCACCACCTCAAGGCTTCAAGAGATCGACGATCTTCCCGCCCTCAACAGTCTTGAGGGCACCCACCTGAGTAAGATCAAGGTCGGGAGCAAGCACAGTCACCTGAAGCTTAATCCCCTCTTCAGTCAGCTTCACGGTCTCCCGAGCCCCATGTTCAAGCTCTCTATTCTTCTTCTTCAAAACAACCATCTCTTTGCGGCGGCCTCCGTCAAGCTCTCCGCCAACTTAAGTTTTTCCTCCAGCTCATCCAACCTTTTCTTAGCCTCGACAGTCTCACCACGAGAAGTGTTCAGATCTTTCATCAAAGCAATATCCCGCTCCATCAACCTACTCGCTTTCTCAGCGTACTCTTTGGACTTCTCTTCCAACTCAGATAACTTCTTCTTCAAAGACTCCTCTTGAGATCTCGAGTCCGTCAAATCTTTCTGGGAATCCCAAAGCTTCACCTCCATAGCGTGATAATTCCCCAAGATAGGCTCCACCTTCTTGGCAATGGCAGCTGCTCGGAGAAGGCTGTGATAAATCCACCTCACTTGCCCAGAAAGGTCAGCTTCGTGGAAGAACTCTTCCGTGCCAGGGAGCAGCTGAGATTCAATAAAACCCCCAGCATCAAAGTTTTTCTCCATGACCGAAAGCGCCTTCCCGGAGTCCCGTTTCCTCTTCTTTGAATTGTTCTATGATGTTTGGGTATTGAGATGTTGTGTATGGGTATGATGATTGTGGCTTAGGTTGGGTATATGTGAATATTGGAGCTTGATTGGTGATTTTGAAAAGCTTGAAAAAGGGATTTGGTGGTGAAAAATTTGTTCTTGGAGGTATTGAGGCCTTGAGAGCTTGTGGATAAGTGGTTTGGAAGTGCTCCGGTTGAGCTTGGGAAATCGGCTAAGGTATGGTTTCGGTTTCCCGTATCTAATATGTAATGTGGTAGAAAATACTTAGGCTAGAGGCCCTAAAATAGGCATTGAATGGTTGATGTTGTTGAATGATTGAGATATATGATGTGGTCATATATGTGATGATGATTATTGATGCCTTGGTGGTATGATGTATGAGAAATATGCATGTTGTGATATATGCTTGATGATTGGTTATGGTTGAATTGTGGGTTGAACCATGTTGATGGTGAGTATGATATTGATTGTGTACAATGATGATTTATTGAAATTGGTGTTGTTGAAAATTGGCATGAGGAAGAGTATATGATATGTCAATATGTTTGAGTTTGAGCCACTTGGGTGAAGTGGGTTAAAATGATGAGATAGTGATTTTGTAAATTGTGGTAATGTGTCAATGTATGAGTTGAGGAGGCTTGACGTTGAATTTGATATATATTGATTGATTTCAAAGAAAAGGGATGAAATTGGCATGTTTTGATTGGTTTTGAAAAGAGTTGAAAATGGCCTGTTTGAAAATGGCACTTTGTGGTTTTTATGAAAAACATGGTATTTGGGCATACTTTGACGGGATATAACTTGGACTACAGATCTCTGTTTTGTGCCAAATCTATTTAGAAATGAAATTGGATCCGGGATGTCCATGCCGTTCGAAGAACGGGTGAAAAATGATTTAAAATGAGGAAGTTATGTCCGTTGGAAGATTGGGGTTTAAATCTATGAATTCTGCAGCTTTTAACTTAGAAAATTTTTAGCAGAATGACCCCTCGCGCGTAGGCACACTTGGCGCGTATGCGCCGTTCTTCCAGAAAGCACCATCCACGCGTACGCGTGATGTGCGCGGGCGCGCCGATTGTGCTGCACCCAATGCCCGGCCATTTTCCAGAGAGTTGTGCGAAAACTGTGCCAACTTTGTGCCTGGGGCACAAGAGTACCCACGCGTACGCGTGGTTGACGCGTGCGCATCGTTTGGCTAGTTTCCAATCCACGCGTTAGCGTGCATGACGCTTACGCGTTGATGAGTTTTCGAGGCCATCCACGCGTGCGCATGGAGTGCGCGTACGCGTGGACCTGTTTTCATCCCAAAGTTGATTTTTGAGTTTTAAAAGCCAAATCTCATACTTCTAAGCCTCCGATCTCACCACTTATATCTTAAATCAGTCTGATATGTCTAGCTATGAGAAGAAGGGCTAGTGAATGTGGTAACTTGCGAGTGAAGCAAGGGGAAAATGAATGATCAATGAGGATCAAGCATGATTATGTGAGATGCGGAGGATGGTGGTGGGAGGGCTTGTTATGCCATAGGCCGAAAGGCTGTAATTGTTAATGAAATGGCTGGTTATGGATTTAACCGTGAGCCGGATGGCTGGATTATTGCTGTGTTACGGCGGAGCCATGATTATGGCTATGTATAAATGCATATATATGTTGTTGAGTGAATTGTGAATGTTGCACTTCCATTATCGGAGATGAGAGTTTCCCTGGGAGAAAGCAGTGGCTAGCCACCATGTGCTCCAGGTCGAGACTTGAAGCTCTTTTGACCCTATGTTGTCAGGGTGGCCGGGCACTGTGAAATTCTCGGACGAGCTCACCTCCAAAAATATTCACCCGTGATGGTGATGGATAAATATTCACCAGTGAGGGTGATGGATATGGATCATGATTATGATCAAGTTATTATGAGCATGACTCAAGTTGGGGAGACACGACAAAGGGACAGTCCAATGGTTAACTGCCAGGACTTGTCGGGTTGGCTCTATAACCGACAGATGATATCATCAGCCACTAGGGATAGGCATTCATCATATGCATACTATATGAATTGTTTGAGATTGCCTATTTGACTGCATATTAGTTGCTAATTGTCTAAATGCCTTACTTGTTCCTAATTGTATATTTCTTGCTTGATATAACTGTGTTTGCTACATTATACTCCTGCTGGTGGTTGGGAGGTCTGAAGGAATTGGAAAGGGAAATATTAGTTAGACTGAAAAATCTTTAGTCAGATGCCCTTTATGGTTTAGCCTGTTTATAAGCTTTGATATTATCTGGAGGAAGTTCTAGGATTGCCTTTGGCTTTCCTCCATTATTATGTATTATATATGTGGAAGCTGTTACCATGCTGGGGACCTCTGGTTCTCACCCATGCGGATTTTGTGGTTTTCAGATGCAGGACGTGAGGTTTCTGATGAATGGATTTTTGACGGTTTAGAATTTCACTAATGAAATCCCGTTGTAAAGTATAGTCTCTAAACCAACAATAATCTTTTCATACAAAAATTTGTTTGTCACAAGTACAAACCCCTAAAATCTATAAACCGAAGTATTTAAACCTCGGGTCATCTCTCAAAGGACTTGCAGGGTAGTGTTCTTGTTATTGGTTATGGCCTTGTTTATTTTGGGGTTTTGGATGAGAAATATGAATAGTAAATGGTAAGAAAACTTTATTAACAAAATGGTCTTGGCAAGCATTGGTTGTCAAGGGTCTTCATCATTATCACTAGCCACAAGTATGGTAGTTGCAAGGATTAATCCCACTTAGTCATCCTTATATCAATTAACAAAGGAAAGTCAAGTGAGTTATATCAATCCTAGTCCATAAGTCCTAGCTTTCCACTAATTGGATTAATGAAGGCTAGAGTTAATGGCTATCAACTATCAATCAATTGGACACTAGTGACTCAAGAAATCTTAAGTCATCTTCTCAAGCCAAGAACATAGAATTTTACTCTAACATCCTCTCAAGCATTTCATCAAACACTTGGAGGGTAATGAAAGAAAGCATTTTTATTTGTAAGAATAAAAGGAATCAACAACTAACAATTACAAAGAATTAACAAAACAACAATCAACAACATCACAATCACATGAATTATCTCAAATTGCATTATTAAAAGAAAACAAAAGAACAAAAATATCTCAATTACAAAACCTAGAAACAAAATAAGAGAAATTACAACAAGATGATAGGGATAGAAAGAAGAACCAAAGTGTAGCAATCATCAATTGAAGGTAGAAGTAGAAGGAGACTTGAATTAAACCTAGAACTATGAGATCCTAATCTAACCCTAATTCCTAATCCTAATTCTAGAGAGAAGAGAGAGCTTCTCTCTCTAACTCTAACTACTTCTAAAACTAAACTATGACTAAAATGATTAAAGTATCTCCAGTATATTGATTCCCCTTCAATCCTTGGCTTAAATAGCATCAGAAATGAGTTGGATTGGGCCCAGAAGGCTTCTAAAATCGCTAGCCACGTGTTGCATTAAGTGGGTCATGTGCCACCATCGGTGCGTCCGCGTACCATGCGCGTGCGCGCCCCTATGCGCGATGCAACTATGGCAAATCTTATATCGTTTCAAAGCCCCGGATGTTAGCTTTCTAACCCAACTAGAACGGCATCATTTGGACCTCTGTAGCTCAAGTTATGGTCAATTAAGTGCGAAGAGGTCTGGCTTGACAGCTTTTTGGTTCCATCATTTCTTCATGAGTTCTCCAACTTTACATGCTTTTTCTTCATTCCCTTGATCCAATCTTTGCCTCCTAAACCTTAAATCACTTAAAAAACATATCAAGGCATCTAATAGAGTCAAAGTGAATTAAATTTATCTATTTTGAGTCCTAAAAAGCATGTTTCACTCTTAAGCACAATTAAAGGAGAATATACAAAACCATGCTATTTTATTGAATAAATGTGGCTAGAAGGTTATAAAATCCCCCAAAATCAATACAAGATAAACCGTCAAATTGGGGTTTGTCAACCTCCCCACACTTAAACCTTAGCATGTCCTCATGCTAAAACCAAGAGAGAAACAAAGGGTATCAACATTTATTCAATGTAAATAAACTATATGCAACCTAAACTATATGCAACTAAATGCGAAATGGTTTTACCTACTTGGTTAAAAATAAATCAATCTCCAAGACATATATGCACAAGTAGGGCCAGGATCATATAACGATTCATGAGTCCTACCAATTGAAGTATAAACATGAAGTTCACATAGACTTGCAAGAAGAATGCTCGTGAAAGCCGAGAATCAAGGAATTGAGCATCGAACCCTCACCAGGAGTGTTTGCACTCTAGTCGCTCGGTGTTTGGGGTTGATTCTCTCAATTCTCCCCTAATCATGCTTTCCAAGATTTGTTTTTCATCTAACAATCAACAATTATTCAATGCACGCATACAATTATCATGAGGTCTTTTCTTTAGGTTGTAATGGGGCTAGGGTCAAGGTCGGATCATATATGGCTAGTGGACTTAGGATTTGAATCTTTGATTAACTTAAACTTTCCCACCTAACCTATATAATGACCTATACAATTAAGTACTAATCTAACTACCCATTCCTC
>NC_029776.3:38172416-38172615 GCF_000817695.3 Arachis duranensis | reverse complement strand
CCCAATATAAAAATACAAAACACAAACACCCTTTTATCCCAACCAATGTCCCAAAGTTTTCCCACTCTTGAATGACACTCACAGTCACTAGCCTAAGCCAATCAAAGATCCAAATAAAGGACATTCATTGTTTTCCGCTTTAAGGCTTGTAATGTGCTAAATTAAAGAACAAGTGGGTTAAGCGTAGGCTCAAAATCGA
>NC_029776.3:38171702-38172332 GCF_000817695.3 Arachis duranensis | reverse complement strand
AATGAAATGATGGCCTCAATCATATAAATGCATGAATACACAAAATAATGGACATAAAGAATCAAACAAATCAAAGATTACAATTATAGAAAGAGAATAATTACACACAAGAAGGGAAATAAGTGGTTATAAGATGTAACCACACTATTAGGCTCAAAGCTTACTAGCTTGTGTTCTTAGCTCAAAAACCATGTTCCAAAATAAATTCTTTCAAGCAAGTTCCACAAATTGGTAGGGTGCCCTAAAACAGTTTCTTGGAAAGGAAATCATCACCTTAACCAAGTAGTCCTAATAAAAAAAAGAAGTGGTAAAAATATGTACAAATTCTAACTAACATGCAACCTATCATGCAATGCAACGACTAACTAACATTGGTGTTGAAAAGAAAATTTTTACCCATGGAGATCGGTCGAACAACCTCCCCACACTTGAAGATTGCACCGTCCTCGGTGCATGCAAAGAAGAGCAAGGTGGATGGGTGTTACAATTGATGGGCTCCTTCAAAAGGTTGTGCGGATGACTTGTTTGTTGCCCCATTTAGAAATTTTTCCTTTCTCCCTTCCTGGTGGCCAACCTAGAAGGAAAGAAAAGGAAAGAAAATTAAGCCTATAACAAAGATATCAAGGCAAA
>NC_029776.3:38168392-38171202 GCF_000817695.3 Arachis duranensis | reverse complement strand
ATCAAGATCAAATAAGAATTGACACAAACAAGATTAGTGATACGCATGAAAGCATTTAATTCTATCCTAACTCAATGATGAAGCGGTACAAGAAAAAAACAAAAGGTAATGAATTAGGAAGGACTAAAGCACTAATCTTGTGTGTTGACAAATATTACAATTAATGTAACAAGTCATGAAGCACCAAAACAAATGCAAGAAATTCTCAATAATTGAGTGAGAGAATTCAACACCATTATTAAAATGAGAAATTTAGAAAATAAAATGAGAACAAATTATAGAAACAAAATTAAAATGCAAAGAATAAAAGTATGCAAATGTAATAGACAAAAGAAAATGGAAGAAGAGAAAAATTTTTTTTTTATATTTTTAATTTTTTTTAGTATTTTATTTAGTTATTTATTTATTTATTTATTTATTATATTTTTTTCTTTTTTTTTATTAATTTTTTTTTATTAAAAGAGAAAAGAAAAAAATCTTTCAAGAGAGGAAGAAGAAAAAAAATGAGAAAGAAAGAAGAAGAGAAGAGGAAAGAAGGAGAAAGGAGGAAGGAGAAAAGCAGGGAGCAAATCCCCGCGCGCGCACAGCGCGCTTACGCGTGGATGAGGTTGGGACGATCCGCACGCGCGCGCACAGCGCGCTTACGCGTGGATGAGCTTGTGCTCCCAGCACAATGCTGGCACAACGCGCGCACAACTCTCTGGTTTTTGTACCAGAAGTTGCGGAAGTGCAATGTGCGCGCGCGCGCACAGCGTGCTAGCGCGCCGATGGCCGTTTTTTTTTTTGCCCAAAAAGCAGAAAAAATGCCCAAGAGCTCCCTATAATGTCCAAAACTCTTCTTTATTCAATCAAATATCAAACAATTCACAAAAATACAATTTGATTTTAGGATTTATTCATCTACTACTAATGAATACAACATACTAACAACCAATCTTTACCAACAAATCAATATGAAATGAAAATCTACCTACAATGGCAACTCAAATCACTTATTAAACAAAACTAAAAGAGGATGGAAAGAGTTTACCATGGTGGGGTGTCTCCCACCTAGCACTTTTAGTTTAAGTCCTTAAGTTGGACATTTTGAGGGGCTTATTGTCATGGTGGCTTATGTTTGTACTCATCCTTGAATCTCCAAGGGTCTTTGCTCCTCAATTGGTTGACAGAATTTCCAACCATCTTCATCAAACTTGGGCAAAGTTCTATCCAAGATATGAGTCCCCATAGTTGGTCTTCACATAGCGAACCGGGATCCCATATCTTATCTTCACACCCATCCGTTAGTTGAGTTTCATGATTTTTTCGTACGGGTGGTTGACATAAAGGCGGTTGACACATAGAATTCTCTTTTGCCCACCAATTTCTCCTTCTAGACAAAGTGGTTCTTGTCCCATCATAATCCCTATACCTTAAAGCTTTGACTTTAGTGAGCTTTATACCAAATTTCCAACCACTACACAATTCTCTTTTTCCTTTAAGTCCACAAAGAGCTCTAAGTTGTCCATCCGTTTCAATCAAACCATATTCAAGTGAGAACCATCATTTTCAATCAAACCATATTCAAGTGAGAAAGTGAGGCTTGAAGATAAAAATTTTACCCACTTGAATGTTGTGTAGGATGATGACTTAGGAAGGGTTGGTTCCAATGATCTTGCAAGCTCCACTCCCTTTTGCTCTTTCTTGATTATTTCCACCTCTTTGCAAGCTTCTTCAATTTCAACTTTTCCTCTTTTATCACATGGCTCGGTGTTGTCTTCAAGAACTTCATCTTGCCCAATGGAAGGTGATTCAATTTTGGATAGGAATTCATTAATGAATGAATCTATCTCTTGACCAACCTCTTCATATTCTTCAATTTCAATATACACCATGCCAACTTTTTCCTCTTGGTAGCTCTCTTTTGATTCACTCTCTTCTTCATTGTTCACCAAGGGTATGGGAGGTTGTGCACACTCTTTTGTAACTTCAACTTTATGTCCAATGGGAGAGGATTCCATTTTAAAGAGAAATTCATCCATGATTGAATCCATCTCTTGATAAGCCTCTTCCAAGTCTCCAACGATGACATACCTTGGAGGTTGCGCACCCTCCTCAACATCAATATCAAGCTTCTTGGAAGAGTTCTCCATGATGCTACATTCCCATGGACTTTTAATATCTCCTAAATCTTCGACCACTTCTTCCTTTTCTTCAATAATCATGGCTTCCTCTAGTTGCTCCAATACAAAATGGCATCCCTCATCCCCCACCAGAGTTTCCAATCTCTCCTTCATGCTACGCTCTTCAATTGATTCTCCATATGTGGCTATGGAAGCATCTTGAGTGTTCAAACATTTGTAGGCTAAAGTATGTACTACCTTGGTCAAGTTAGTCACAAACTCAAGTGTATCCCGCTTCATGGCTTCTTGTCCTTGAAGTAACAAAGTGAGAGGATCGTCTATTGGGGTTTGGGGTGAGTAAGAAGGTTCATTATTTTGGAGAGAAGGTTCATGGTAGGAAGGTGGTTCTTCTTGGTAAGGGTATGTAGATGGTGAGTATTGAGGTGGTTCTTGGTAATAATCATGATAGGGTTGTGGTGGTTCTATAGGTTCTTGCTCATAATGATCACAAGGATGTGGTATGGGTGATTGGTTATATGATGGATAAGGGTCACATAAAGGTACTTGGTAGAAAGGAGCTTGTAAGTATGGTTGAGCATCATGTTGAGGATAAGATTCATAGGTATATGGTGGTGGTTGATTGTCATAAAAGGAGTCACCATAACCATTGAATTGACATGCATTAGGATGAGAATTATACCTATAAGT
>NC_029776.3:38166258-38168237 GCF_000817695.3 Arachis duranensis | reverse complement strand
CGTCTCTCAAAGGACTTGCAGGGTAGTGTTCTTGTTATTGGTTATGGACTTGTTTATTTTGGGGTTTTGGATGAGAAATATGACTAGTAAATGGTAAGAAAACTTTATTAACAAAATGGTCTTGGCAAGGTTTGGTTGTCAATGGTCTTCATCATTATCACTAGCCACAAGTATGGTAGTTGCAAGGATTAATCCCACTTAGTCATCCTTAAATCAATTAACAAAGGAACGTCAAGTGAGTTATATCAATCCTAGTCCATAAATCCTAGCTTTCCACTAATTGGATTAATGAAGGCTAGAGTTAATGGCTATCAACTATCAATCAATTGGACACTAGTGACTCAAGAAATCCTAAGTCACCTTCTCAAGCCAAGAACATAGAATTCTACTCTAACATTCTCTCAAGCATTTCATCAAACACTTGGAGGGTAATGAAAGAAAGCATTTTTATTTGTAAGAATAAAAGGAATCAACAACTAACAATTACAAAGAATTAACAAAACAACAATCAACAACATCACAATCACATGAATTATCTCAAATTGCAATATTAAAAGAAAACAAAAGAACAAAAATATCTCAATTACAAAACCTAGAAACAAAATAAGAGAAATTACAACAAGAGGATAGGGATAGAAAGAAGAACCAAAGTGTAGCAATCATCAATTGAAGGTAGAAGTAGAAGGAGACTTGAATTAAACCTAGAACTATGAGATCCTAATCTAACCCTAATTCCTAATCCTAATTCTAGAGAGAAGAGAAAGCTTCTCTCTCTAACTTTAACTACTTCTAAAACTAAACTATGACTAATGATTAAAGTATCTCCAGTATATTGATTCCCCTTCAATCATTGGCTTAAATAGCATCAGAAATGAGTTGGATTAGGCCCACAAGGCTTCTAAAATCGCTGGCCACGTGTTGCATTAAGTGGGTCATGTGCCACCATCGGCGCGTCCGCGTACCATGCACGTGCGCGCCCCTATGCGCGATGCAACTATGGCAAATCTTAGATCGTTTCGAATCCCCGGATGTTAGCTTTCTAACCCAACTAGAACGGCATCATTTGGACCTCTGTAGCTCAAGTTATGGTCAATTAAGTGCGAAGAGGTCAGGCTTGACAGCTTTTTGGTTCCATCATTTCTTCATGAGTTCTCCAACTTTACATGCTTTTTCTTCATTCCCTTGATCCAATCTTTGCCTCCTAAACCTTAAATCACTTAACAAACATATCAAGGCATCTAATAGAGTCAAGGTGAATTAAATTTATCTATTTTGAGTCCTAAAAAGCATGTTTTCACTCTTAAGCACAATTAAAGGAGAATATACAAAACCATGCTATTTTAATGAATAAATGTGGGTGAAAGGTGATAAAATCCCCTAAAATCAATACAAGATAAACCCTACAAATGGGGTTTGTCAGTTTCCCGCTGAGGCATGCTGGAGACTTCTCTAATTGCGAAGATCCTTTGTTCTCGGGGCTATGTTTTGGTTTATATGTTTTGCTTAGATACTTTTATCTCCATTAAATAATACAACTGTGATGACTCCTCTTATGGGAGAATATTGGAGAATAGGTTTTATGTATTTGTGTCCCTTTGGGTTTCCTTTGGGGTTTTCCTTATTTTTATCATATGTATATATTGCTATGCTCGGA
Organism: Arachis duranensis; assembly: GCF_000817695.3. Lineage (NCBI taxonomy): Eukaryota > Viridiplantae > Streptophyta > Magnoliopsida > Fabales > Fabaceae > Arachis > Arachis duranensis. The sequence continues at coordinate 38,166,583 of NC_029776.3, read as the reverse complement.
TCGGTTATCTTCGCAGCCGAATTTTGAGTCTTGATATTCCTGTTTTTGACATTCCTTTGTATATATATAATCACGCGTTGGTTATCCTTGTTCATTACGTTATCGATCGGAATGTTGCGCTTTCGAGTTGCGATTTTTGTTTACCCCCTTTTTTCTACAAAGGCTCCTAGTTATAATCAACCATTCATACTACTATACGTACTAAATTTTTATTTTAGAGGTCGTAATACCTTGCCATCTCTGAATTATGACTTAAGCATAAGACTCTGTATGGTAGGGTGTTACATTATGGTATCAGAGCAGTTCGTTCCTGTAGAGCCTGAGG
>NC_029776.3:38163540-38166207 GCF_000817695.3 Arachis duranensis | reverse complement strand
TGCTGCTATGCAAGCCACTGCTGAGGCTCTTGGTCAACAGATGAACAACCATGGTAATGATGGAGGTGGAGTTCAGGGCCCGATGACACTAGCAAACTTTTTGAAGGTTAATCCGCCTAAGTTTAAGGGAACTACTAGTCCGACTGAGGCTGATACATGGTTTCAGACTATAGAGTGAGCACTGCAAGCACAAGTGGTACCTGAAGGGCAGCGTGTCGAGTTTGCTACCTATATGCTCACAGGTGAAGCATCGCATTGGTGGCAAGGTATCCGACGTCTTGTGCAGCAGGGTGATGACTATATCACTTGGAATGTCTTCCAAGAGGAGTTCTATAAGAAGTACTTTCCGACTTCTGCTAGGACGGCCAAGGAGCTTGAATTGTTACAGCTGAAGCAGGGTACTATGTCCATATCAGAGTATACTGACAAGTTTGAGGAACTGTTCAGGTTCTCTCGTATGTGCCAAGGGACTTCTGTGGAATATGAGGAATGGAAGTGTGTTAAATATGAAGGAGGACTCCGGAGCGATGTTTTCAGTTCAGTGGGACCAATGGAGATTAGGACCTTCTCCGAGTTAGTAAACAAGTGTAGAGTTGTTGAAGAGTGTGTAAAAAGGGCAACCGCTGAGAAAGGGAGTCACAAAGGATCATTCCCACAGAACCGAGGGAAGAGCTTTGCGCCTAGAGTTCCGCCTTTCAAGAGAGAAAGCTCTTTCAGGAGGCCCAACAACAACAGCTCCCAAGGGAAGAAGTTTGGGAAGCAGCCTCATAATGATCAAGCTTGTACTAGATGTGGGAGTCACCATCCGGGAGCACCATGCAAGGCCGGATGGGGTTTGTGCTACAATTATGGAAAGGCGGGGCATAAAGCCGCAAATTGTCCTGAGAAGCAGAAACAAGGTGCTGGGAAAGCACAACAGACTGGTCGGGTGTTCACCACTTCAGCTGTAGGAGCTGAGGGATCTGAGACACTCATTAGAGGTGACTGTGAAATGGCTGGTCAAACTTTAAATGCTTTATTTGATTCGGGAGCATCAACTTTATGCCGGAAGATACAGAAGGGCCGGTCGTGGTGAATAATTATTACTTGAATTCGATGATGGTGAACTATTCCGGAACCGAATGTCAGGGTATCATGTTGTTAACCGCGGGCGTTTCGGGTGATGATCAAAGGTTGGAACAGATTCCGGTTGTGTGTGAGTTTCCGGATGTGTTTCCTGATGATATTGATGAGTTTTCACCTAACCGAGAGGTTGAGTTTGCTATTGAATTGGTGCCCGAGGCGAGACCAATCTCAAGTGCTCCTTATAGGATGTCACCGTTAGAGATGAACGAGCTAAAGTCTCAGTTAGAGGATTTGTTAGGAAAGAATTTTATACGACCAAGTGTCTCTCCCTGGGGTGCTCCAGTGTTACTGGTGAAGAAGAAGGATGGGAGTATGCGGCTCTGTGTGGATTACAGGCAGCTGAATAAGGTTACAATAAAGAATAAGTACCCATTTCCGAGAATTGATGATCTCATGGATCAGTTACAAGAAGCTGGAGTTTTCTCCAAGATCGATTTGCGATCCGGTTATCACCAGATAAGGGTGAGGGGTGAGGATATCCCTAAGACCGCTTTCAGGACTCGTTATGGTCATTACGAGTACACTGTAATGTCTTTTGGATTGACGAACGCTCCTGTGGTATTCATGGATTACATGAATAGAGTTTTCCGTCCGTTTCTAGATAAATTCGTTGTTGTCTTCATTGATGACATACTGATTTATTCAAAGACTGAAGAAGAGAATGCGGAACACTTGAGGAACGTGTTGCAGATTCTAAAGGAGAAGAAACTCTATGCAAAACTGTCTAAGTGTGAGTTTTGGAAGAGTGAGGTGAAGTTTTTGGGTCACGTGGTGAGTAAGAAGGGAATAGCCGTAGATCCAACTAAGGTGGAGGCTGTGATGGATTGGAAGCAACCAACCACCGTGACGGAGATAAGGATTTTTCTGGGTTTAGCTGGCTATTACCGAAGGTTTATCAAGGGTTTTTCACAGATAGCTTTGCCAATGACAAAGTTAACCCGCAAAGACACTCCGTTTGTTTGGACTCCTGAGTGCAAGGAGAGCTTTCAGACATTGAAGAAAAAGTTGACCACTGCACCTGTGTTAGGACATTGAAGAAAAAGTTTTCCACTGCACCTGTGTTAGTGTTACCCGAGCCAAATTAGCCATTTGAGGTGTATTGTGATGCCTCATTGAAGGGTCTAGGGTGTGTGCTGATGCAGCATCGTAATGTGGTGGCGTATGCCTCACGACAGTTGAGACCTCATGAAGTTAGTTATCCTACGCATGATTTGGAACTCGCTGCAGTTGTGTTTGCCTTGAAGGTGTGGAGGCATTATCTCTATGGGGTTAAATTCCAAGTCTTCTCCGATCACAAAAGTTTGAAATATCTCTTTGATCAGAAAGAGCTTAATATGAGGCAGAGAAGGTGGATGGAATTGTTGAAGGACTACGACTTTGAGTTGCATTACCATCCGGGAAAGGTGAACATAGTGGCAGATGTGTTGAGTCGAAAGTCATTATATGCGGCTTGGATGATGCTTCAAGAGGAGAAGTTGCTCAAGGGATTTGAGAGTCTGAAAATTGGTGCTCGAGAAGTATCCGGAACTTTGTGTTTGAGCC
>NC_029776.3:38140694-38163427 GCF_000817695.3 Arachis duranensis | reverse complement strand
TGAGCAAGGAAAACAATGGAGAGTGTCGGAAGAAAAAGATGGGTTATGGAGATTCAAGGGTAGGATCATTGTGCCGGATGTAGGCACTTTGAGGCAAGATATTTCAAAGGAGGCACACAAAAGCGGATTCTCCATTCACCCGGGAAGTACTAAGATGTACCATGATTTAAAGGCAATGTTCTGGTGGCCGGGTATGAAGAATGATGTGGCAGAATATGTTTCAAAGTGCTTAACTTGTCGAAAGGTAAAGATTGAACATCAAAGACCTTCCGGGATGTTGCAACCTTTAGAGATTCCGCAATGGAAGTGGGAAAGTATTGCAATGGACCTTTTGTCTGGATTGCCAAGGACTAGGGCTGGTTTTGATGCTATTTGGGTGATTGTGGACCGACTGACGAAGTCAGCTCACTTTTTACCCATTCGGATGACTTACACCCTTGAGGAGCTAGCATGGTTATACATAAAGGAGATTGTGAGACTTCATGGTGTACCTGCTACTATAATCTCTGATAGAGATCCTCGTTTCACTTCAAGGTTTTGGGGTGCATTTCAGAAAGCTTTTGGAACCCAATTAAGCTTGAGCACGGCTTACCATCCTCAAGCAGATGGTCAATCCGAGAGGACAATCCAAACACTGGAGGATATGTTGAGAGCTTGTGTTTTAGACCAACCGGCGAGTTGGGATCGGTATATGTCATTGGTGGAGTTTGCATACAGTAATAGTTATCATGCGAGCATTGGAATGGCACCGTATGAGGCCTTGTATGGGAGGAAATGTCAATCTCCGCTATGTTGGTATGAAGCTGGAGAGAAAAGCTTGTTAGGGCCGGAAATGATAGCTGAGATTACTGAACAAGTCAAGAAAATCCGTGATAGGATGCTTACGGCGCAGAGTCGTCAGAAGAGTTACGCCGATCAGAGGCGAAAGCCCTTAGAATTTGAGGAAGGAGATCATGTTTTCCTTAAGGTTACTCCGACTACAGGAGTAGGTAGGGCGATTAAGGCAAAGAAGTTGAATCCTCGATACATTGGTCCATTCCAGATCCTGGAGAGGATTGGACCAGTGGCGTATCGGATGGCTCTACCACCTCATCTTTCGAATCTGCACGATNNNCTAGTGGCTGATGATATCATCTGTCGGTTATAGAGCCAACCCGACAAGTCCTGGTAGCTAACCATTGGACTGTCCCTCTATCGCGCATCCCCAACTCGAGTTATTGTAAAACCCGGTTAATTAACGGCTAATTAGCCTATAAATGAGAATTTATTCTAGAAAGCCTAAAATGTGATTTTTATGGCTAAATGTGATAGAGGAGACTGAGACAAGAATTTCGGTACCAATTTTATAGAAATCGGACCAAGATTGGACCGAACGGGCCAAACCGGGCCAACCGGACCCAAAGTAGGCCCTTGGCCCAACATAACTAAACCAAAACCCTAATTTTCAGCACTCTCTCTCCTCACAACACTCAAAACACGCTGAAAGTTAGAGAGCATGGGGGAAGAACACTCTCTCAACCTTCTATCTCTCACTTGATCTTCAAACCACCATACCTTTTGATCTAGAGCTCTGATTGCCACTCCATTTGTGGCCACACGTTCACCGCGGAGAGCTCTACGCGCTCCGTTTGCGGCCACGCGTTCACCGCGGAGAGCTCTACAAAACCCATACAACCAATCTTGAGGTAAGCCACGTGTTGCTGTTCGAAATCTCAGCCCTTATTTTCGAGTTTCATGGGTGAAATATTGAGATTTTGGGTTCTTTGATGTTATAGGATCCAACTCTCTTGAAGGAGAAGGTTAATCTTGTCTCCTTGGACCTTGGGTGTGGTAAGATTCTCAACCCTAGTGTAATTTTGTTGTTCTATGATGTTTGGGTATTGAGATGTTGTGTATGGTATGATGATTGTGGCTTAGGTTGGGTATATGTGAATATTGGAGCTTGATTGGTGATTTTGAAAAGCTTGAAAAAGGGATTTGGTGGTGAAAAATCTGTTCTTGGAGGTATTGAGCCCTTGAGAGCTTGTGGATAAGTGGTTTGGAAGGGTTCCGGTTGAGCTTGGGAAATCGGCTAAGGTATGGTTTCGGTTTCCTGTATCTAATATGTAATGTGGTAGAAAATACTTAGGCTAGAGGCCCTAAGATAGGCATTGAATGGTTGATGTTGTTGAATGATTGAGATGTATGATGTGGTCATATATGTGATGATGATTATTAATGCCTTGGTGGTATGATGTATGAGAAATATGCATGTTGTGATATATGCTTGATGATTGGTTATGGTTGAATTGTGGGTTGAACCATGTTGATGGTGAGTATGATATTGATTGTGTACAATGATGTTTTATTGAAATTGGTGTTGTTGAGAATTGGCATGAGGAAGAGTATAAGATATGTCAATATGTTTGAGTTTGAGCCACTTAGGTGAAGTGGGTTAAAATGATGAGATAGTGATTTTCTAAAATGTGGTAAAGTCTCAATGTGTGAGTTGAGGAGGCTTGATGTTGAATTTGATATATTTTGATTGATTTCAAAGAAAAGGGATGAAATTGGCATGTTTTGATTGGTTTTGAAAAGAGTTGAAAATGGCCTGTTTGAAAATGGCACTTTGTGGTTTTTATGAAAAACATGGTTTTTGGGCATACTTTGACGGGACATAACTTGGACTACAGATCTCTGTTTTATGCCAAATCTATTTAGAAATGAAATTGGATCCGGGATGTCCATGTCGTTCGAAGAACGGGTGAAAAATGATTTAAAATGAGGAAGTTATGTCCAAATCTGTGAATTCTGCAGCTTTTAACTTAGAAAATTTTTAGCAGAATGACCCCTCGCGCGTAGGCGCACTTGGCGCGTACGCGCCGTTCTTCCAGAAAGCGCCATCCACGCGTACGCGTGATGTGCGCGGGCGCGCCGATTGTGCTGCACCCAATGCCCGGCCATTTTCCAGAGAGTTGTGCGAAAATTGTGCCAGCTTTGTGCCTGGGGCACGAGAGTACCCACGCGTACGCGTGGTTAACGTGTGCGCGTCGTTTGGCTAGTTTCCAATCCACGCGTTAGCGTACATGACGCTTACTCGTCGATGAGTTTTCGAGGCCATCCACGCATGCGCGTGGAGTGCGCGTACGCGTGGACCTGTTTTCATCCCAAAGTTAATTTTTGAGTTTTAAAAGTCAAATCTCATACTTCTAAGCCTCCGATCTCACCACTTATATCTTAAATCATTCTGATATGTCTAGCTATGAGAAGAAGGGCTAGTGAATATGGTAACTTGCGAGTGAAGCAAGGGAAAAATGAATGATCAATGAGGATCAAGCATGATTATGTGAGATGCGGAGGATGGTGGTGGGAGTGCTTGTTATGCCATAGGCCGAAAGGCTGTAATTGTTAATGAAATGGCTGGTTATGGATTTAACCGTGAGCCGGATGGCTGGATTATTGCCGTGTTACGGCGGAGCCATGATTATGGCTATGTATAAATGCATATATATGTTGTTGAGTGAATTGTGAATGTTGCACTTCCATTATCGGAGATGAGAGTTTCCCTGGGAGAAAGCAGTGGCTAGCCACCACGTGCTTCAGGTCGAGACTTGAAGCTCTTTTGACCCTATGTCGTCAGGGTGGCCGGGCACTGTGAAATTCCCGGACGAGCTCACCCCCAAAAATATTCACCAATGATGGTGATGGATAAATATTCACCAGTGAGGGTGATGGATATGGATCATGATTATGATCAAGTTATAATGAGCATGACTCAAGTTGGGGAGACACGACAGAGGGACAGTCCACCAGGACTTGTCGGGTTGGCTCTATAACCGACAGATGATATCATCAGCCACTAGGGACAGGCATTCATCATATGCATACTATGTGAGTTGTTTGAGATTGCCTATTTGACTGCATATTACTTGCTAATTGTCTAAATGCCTTACTTGTTCCTAATTGTATATTTCTTGCTTGATATAACTGTGTTTGCTACATTATACTCCTGCTGGTGGTTGGGAGGTCTGAAGGAATTGGAAAGGGAAATATTAGTTAGACTGAAGAATCTTTAGTCAGATGCCCTTTATGGTTTAGCCTGTTTATAAGCTTTGATGTTATCTGGAGGAAGTTCTAGGATTGCCTTTGGCTTTCCTCCATTATTATGTATTATATATGTGGAAGCTGTTACCATGCTGGGGACCTCTGGTTCTCACCCATGCGGATTTTGTGGTTTTCAGATGCAGGACGTGAGGTTTCCCGCTGAGGCATGCTGGAGACTTCTCTATTGCGAAGATCCATTGTTCTCGGGGCTATGTTTTGGTTTATATGTTTTGCTTAGATACTTTTATCTCCATTAAATAATACAACTGTGATGACTCCTCTTATGGTAGAATATTGGAGAATAGGTTTTATGTATTTGTGTCCCTTTGGGTTTCCTTTGGGGTTTTCCTTATTTTTATCATATGTATATATTGCTATGCTCGGACCGGTTATCTTCGCAGCCGGATTTTGAGTCTTGATATTCCTGTTTTTGACACTCCTTTGTATATATATAATCACGCGTTGGTTATCCTTGTTCGTTACGTTATCGATCGGAATGTTGCGCTTTCGAGTTGCGATTTTTGTTTACCCCCTTTTTTCTACAAAGGCTCCTAGTTATAATCAATCATTCATACTACTATACGTACTAAATTTTTATTTTAGAGGTCGTAATACCTTGCCATCTCTGAATTATGACTTAAGCATAAGACTCTGTATGGTTGGGTGTTACATGGCTCGCCGAAGGGGTCGCCAACGAGTCCTCATCACCTTCCTCACTCCCTTGAATAAGGCTCATCAAGTCAGCCAATGTTTTCTTCCCGCCAGCCATAGAAATTGAAAGAAGCAAAGGAAAAGGTATAAGCAATAGGAAAACGAAGGCATAAGAAATAAAAAGTAAAAAACTCACCAACATAAGACCGACCGGCCTCCCGATCTCCCATAACCATACGGGGGTTAAGGTTTCTCTCACTAAAAATTTCCAACAAGATGTCAGCGATAATACGATCCTCCGGACTCAATCCATCATAAGAAATCTTAATCAAGTAAATCGGATCCCGCTCCGAAACTCCAGTACGTCGGGATCCGTCTATCCCCCTCAAGGGTTAACCAGAAGGGCTAATGACCTTCAATGGGCCTAACCTTAAAAAAGGTGGACTTGAAGCCATGATAAGAATCCTCGAAGAGGCCAAAAATCCTGCGACCTTGTTGGGCCCTAAATGACATGTATCCCTTTTTCGCCTTCTGGCGAGAAGGGATTGTGAGGAGAAAAAGGTAGAGGAAGACATTTACAGAGGTTGGCAGCTCCAGATATTCACAGACCATCTCGAAACAGCAGATGGCAGCCCAACTGTTCGAATGCAATTGCGACGGAGCAACATCGCAGCGGTTAAGCAAACCCATGACAAAAGGGGTAAAGGGCAGTCGAACCCCTAAAGTCGTGAACATGGGTTCATAGACCCACATCCAATCAGCAACTCGGGGTGCCATCAAGTTTTTTTGGCATACGCACTCCCGAGCAGCAGGAACATAAGCCTGGTAGAGCGCCTCCTCGGGACCACCCCCACATAAGAGCCCTGCCTGGCGCAAATTTTGAAGACCCTCCTTCGTAACCTGGGAGGGGGTGTCCCTCACGTCGGAAGACACCCAAGCGTAGTGATCGATGAAGTCGGCTAGCGGTCGCTGAACCGGGTTCGGAAGAATAGGACGCTCGGCCATACCTACAGTGGGGGCACCACTCAGTCAGAACAGAAGATCGGGAACCCACACAAAGGAAAAGCAAAACTAAGGTCCCTCAAAACACCCCTTTCAAATAACCCTACACTAACCCAGAACATGAAAACTTCCAGCAAAACCCAGTGGCGCCCCCTCTAAAAAGAAAAGACAGCAAGAACAAAACCCAAAGCGTGCACACAAGGAAAACGCACGAAACGCACAAAATCAAGGAAAGCAATTAGAAAGGATAGAAAGCCGTAAAAAAGACGTACCAGAAATGAAGAATATCAAGAAGTATCAGCAACAAAGAAGAGCCCAAACAAGAGCTGGAGTACTCAAAGCAGGAGGAGGATTGAGAGCAGCAGGAAAAAAGAGAAGGAAACAGCAGCGGCGCAGGAAAACAAAAGAGAGAAAATGGGATTGTGAAGGGCTTGCAAAACCAAAAAAGGGAGAGAAATGTAACCGTCGAAGAAAGAGCGACAAAAGGCAGGGGAATACCTGTCTTTTCACAAACTTTGAAATGATGGGGCATTCAATGCCCCGCACAGAAGCCAAGGAGACAACACCAAGGACGAGGCAACCACGCGTGCAAAACACGAAACGCCATCAGCGGACTCCCGAGGAGAACGATACACCATTTCTCGGTGAGTAGTGTAAACGCGCCTAGCCACGAGCTCCAAAACCTCGAGGCTAGCACGTTAGGGGCATTGTTACGGACCGCTCTAGGCCCAATCCACCTACTCGCCGGGTCGGAGAAGCACCTCCGACCCAGGCCTAAAACTACAATAAGGGAACTCGACGGGTCGGCTCTCGGATACCCGACCCGAGCAGCGTACGGCCACACTTCCTGTGCAGACCAAACCCCCACCTAGCTAAAACGGTCGAGTCGGAGTCATCGGAACCGGACCCGACAGTTAGGACTGCCAACGCTTCCCCACGTGAGCAGGAATAGCACAAAGTATCCTGGATAGTGGGTCAGGTCACCTTTAGGCCCACCCATCACGGTATATAAGGGGAGTGGTCAGCACTCCCCCCAAGGTACACATCATTTTACCTAATTTGGCTACCAACTCGTACGGACACTGACTTGATCGTCGGAGTGTCCTTACAGGTGGTCGCCCCCTCCCCGCTCCACACGCTTCCTCTGACGTCATCAACATCCTAATCCTCGCTCCACGTCAATCCAGGGTCTTATCCGTTCCCCCGTGTCTAAGCACCCGACCTATCCGGGACCCGAAGTCTCCAGGTGATGAACAAACTCTTTTTCTGCTATCATCGTTGTTGGCCTTCTTACCTATGCTTATTCTTAAAACTAGTTTGCACTTGGTAGGACATATTAAAGAGGCCAATAATAATAGAATTGTATTTTTTGTGTATGTGAGTGTGTTATTTTACTAGCTAACTTAATATTAATAGTAGTGTTTGTATTTCATTAGTCATCCATTTATCATCAAATGTTGGTTTTTTCATCTGACTGAAAGTAAGATTTTAACTTCATCTTAGGCCAAATATATGCCGAAAATGCTCTTTATACTATCCGCTATACGGGTTCCAATCCTTATTTATTGACGATTAGATCCACATCTTTTCCTATTCCCCACATGACTCAAGGTGAGGCTTCAACATCCCAGGTCAACCTTTCAAACTTTGATGAAGGTTTGTTTCCTGTTTAGTGATGCATGGGCATTTTGATTTATGGAAATCAGAAAAGCAAGATTGGAATACAGTACTCTATCGTCATTCAATTGAGAGTGAACTACCAATTTGACCCCTGTCTATTTTTTAGAATGACAATGCCACTCCTCAAAATAAAAACGATCCACTTCGATCCCTGTCCCATACTTCTGTGACACTACGTGATACCTGTGGGTTATTTTCTGTCAAAGACTAACGAAAAATGCTGAGTTGTCACATTAGCATTGTGACATGTCACGTTAGCTTGCTGACGTGTTTATTTTGTGCTTAGTTTGACCAACTCAAATGGATAGGGTTTAACTATCCACCTCTGCATCTTCATAAACGACGTCATTTACGTGGGAGGAAACTCTCAGTTGCTTTGGAGATTTTGTGTTTCCATAAAACCCTATTAATGAAGCTTCACATTTACAAGAAAACCGTAGGGTAGTAGCAGGGCCATGAGCAGCAGCAAGGAGCATGCGTCGGGTGTAGGATCCCGGATTTTTGAAAATTAAAATGAGTTATTTGAGATTTTGAAAAATGTTTTATAAATGACATAGAAAAATATTTAGAACATAAACTCAAGCATTTATCTTAAAGGTTTTGGCCCAAGATATGGCCAAAAGACCAAAAATTGTAAAACGGGCCCATGTTTGGCCCAAAGCCCAAACCCAAGGTACAAAACCCCTCACCCTTAGCACATTTCAGCCTCATTTGCATTATTGAGAGTGAAGAAGCAGCTGAAAAAGAGGAGAGGAAGAGAGAAAATGCCCTAAGTGTTACTATTCATCATCACTTTCATTTGCTCATAACTTTCAAATCGTAGTTTTGATTGATGAGCTGTTTGTGGCCACGCGTCGCTCTTGTTGTGCTCTTCAATTATATCTAAGTATTTTGGTAAGGAGCTTCAAAATTCTTGCCCTATTTTCTATTTCTCTTCCCATTCGCATTTTTGGGTTGAGGTGTTGAAAAGATTTTAATTTTTGATGTTTAGGGAGGTTCAATCTTGAGTTCTAGTGGAGCTTTGGCCCAAGACCACATGATATAAGGTAAGAAAATATTTTCTCTTTCTTTTGTTTTAAATTTGAGTAAAGAACCTAGTGTGAACATTGTGGAATTTGTATGTGATTATTAAATTTAATAAGGAATGATGACTTGCTTGGATTGAGTTTGTGTTGCGGTTTTGTGGCTTGGCTTGATTTCAGAGCACTTGGTGGAGGCTTGGTGCCGTGGATGGAGGCTTGGGTGTGATCGAGAAGAGAATCTAAGTGTTAAAAATCCGCCATCAACAAGGTAGGAATTTTTCTTAAAACCATTTTATTACCAAGGATTGTTATAAATTGATATCGATATTAAAATTATATTTTTGGTAATTATATGAATCTCATGAATTGGTATGTATGATTGATGATGTGCTTGAATGATGAATTAGTGTAAATACTGTGCATGACGATGGTTGAGAATATATGTTTGTCTATTGATTAGTAAATGAATGTTGTAATTTTGATTACCTTGTGATGAGCTATGAAATTGAGTTGAATGATTTTCAATGTGAGAATTTGGGTGTAAGATCGTCATAGGGTGAGAAATGCCTACTTGGTAAGTTGAGGTAAGCGGTGGCATTGCCATGTGTGATATGTTGTTGAATAAATGAGAATGAGTGGAATGATTGATTTGTTGGTTTGATTTTGAACTGTGAGTTTAAGTGCTATATGTTGAGAATTTGATTTGGCTTTGGTTAGCTAAGCTTGAATGATTAGGAGGAGATTGAGTATTGAGGAATATGTATTATTGGTTTCTAGAACTGGTCTGTGATGGTGTGGGATGGAGCGAATTGGAGATTTTGTGAGAAAATGTCAGTTTGGAGATTAGGTAAAACCAAATTTTTGACCAACTTCGACAGGGCGTAAATTGGCACTCGAAGCATGAAATTGAGTGAAATCTATCTTAAATTAAAGCTAGTTAAAAGATCTTCAAAATAGTCCAAAAACGGGTGAAAAATAAAATTTTTACCAAAAGTTGAGTTTTGGAAAATTGGGGTTTAGAACTGAATTCTGCAGAAGTTGCAGAAATTTGGGGCATGCATACGCACGACCTATGTCTACGCATGACATGCTTTATAGAACTGAAATTTTTCGTGCGCATATCCATGCGTACGCGTAAGGGCAAAATCATGCGTACGCATGAGGCATGCATACACATGACTTGAAATTTTCAAAAATCCAGAATTGACTTCTTTTCATGCGCGTCCCGTGTGTCCGCACAAAAGTGAACTCGTGCGTACGCACGAGGCTTGCGTATGCATGACTTTTCTGTTTTTTAGAAAATGTTGATTTTAACTGTTTTTTCCTATTCAATCTGCTTTTTCACCTCTATAACCCTTGTTTAAGGTCCGACAACTCCTTTTTAAGTTCTGGATAGAGTGTGGATAAGTCCAATGAATTAAATTGAATTATTCACAGATAAACGCTTGGTTAAACTGGATGACATGGTTGCAGGAATGGTGGTTCGTCCCACCCGCAGTGAGGATGGAAGTTTCATCCCGCTCACGTGTTAATGAAATTAATAAATCGATAATGAAGCGGGGTTAAAGGGTTTGATAACTTATGATATTACTGAAAACATTGATATTGACTGATTATGGCCTTAATGGTTAGAATGGCAAAGTTTTGGTGGTATCCCGCTTGCGTTTTGATTGGATATCTATTTTTGGCAAGGATAGAGGTTTGTCCCTCTTGTGTGTTTACGATTAATGAGGATTTGATTATGGTCTTAATTATGCTTGGTTATGACCATGTTAATAATGCATTTGTTTGCATTTGCTTGGGTCTGCATAATTACTTGGCTTGCCTAATTGACATCCTATTAATTGCTAATTGTACTACTTACCGTACTTGCTCTATATGTGTGATTGTTTGTTTGTCTGTTTGATTGCTTGAGTTTGTGACTTGTTGGTTTGGAGTGTGGTCGTGTGGAAGCGATTATATGTGAGACCGAAAGCCAACAATTGATATTGATGTGGGTCACAGGCCGAGATTTGATTATTTTGGACCAAAGACCATGACCGATTGGGCTGGAGGCCGTAATTTGGTAAGTTGGTAAAGGTTGATAATGCACATTGACTTATGGTGGGTTGTGTTAAGTTAGTAGGTGTTAACAAAGAACAAGAGAAAGTTCATCAGAATTTCTAACATTTTCTTTTTCAATTATAATTATTGGTGACAAAGTTTAAGTAATGTTGATACTAATCTACAAATTCAATTGAACACTGGTAACGGATTACCAACCAAAGCGGCTTGCATATCAACAATGACAATATTTTTCTGTATGATATATACTATTTTTTACCAATTTTTTCCAACTTCCAATATTATTTTTCTCCACATTTCAGGTTTGTGGATTACTTTTGTCTCGGTTTACTTGTGTTTTTATGAATTTATAGTTGAAGTATTGAATATTGAATGATGCATCTTAGTAATTTATTTCCCTTAAATTAAACATTCTCCGCACCTTATATATGTATATGTCATATACTTATATAAAAATATATTTTAAATAGATATTGAATTAAAGACTTCTCTCGTTAAATGCAAAAGATTTTTAACCACTAAAAAAAATCATTAATTAATAATTTAATACCTTTTTTACATAACAGTCAGTTTTATTTTAACTTTAAGTAGGCAAAATTAGAATTAAATCTAAATCTTATCCTACCTGATGATACCCAACTTTTCGGTAAATAGACTTAAGAATCCAATAATAAGTTTAAATAAAAAAAATTAAAATACATTCAATTTGTGTTTTTATTTTAAATATATTTTGTTTTTGCGATATTAAAAAAATCATAGACAAAAACAAAACAGGGTTTTAATGGATAATAGATGAGTCAAAAAAACAATTTTGATACACGACCCCTCTCTTAATAACTACTTTAGAACTTTATTCTACATTTCTACTTTAATCATCTTTAAATTTATAACTTTTATTTTTTATTATCTTGATCGAAAGCAATTAAAGATTTATTTTATCATCCTCCTCACTTTGAAAAAACTTCATCAAATAGGAACTTTAATTATACTTAATATTTTATTTAAAAATAATTATAATTAATACAAATTTAAAATATTAGAATAGTTATATTATAAAATAAAACTAATCATTTAAAGAACATTATAGGAAACTAGGAATAGAAGCAAATTAACACAAGGTAACTCACTCTCGTTTAACTAAAACTTAATAATCAGTAGATTTCCATAACAAATTTCCCATAATCTCAAATTAACTTGGCAGAATATATGTGAAACAAAATTGATGTTCATTCTAAAAAAAACGATCCATGACAAATATAGGGTGGCAAACAGAGTAACAAAACTAACACCCTAGGAATTTAGTAACTCAATCATCTGCCTCGACAGCAATTTAGGATGAAGCGCCACTGCGAAGACCTTGAGACTTCTTGCTTGTTGCCAACTGGGACTCCGGCTACAAGAACAATAAATGAACATTTGATGCAACAAGAAAACCAAATCAAAATTTTTAAAACGTGGTAAAATCAATACCTCTTTCTTAACAGGCTCTTCCTTCTCGGATAAGATCAACTCTATGTGGCAGGGAGATGACATGTAGGCTGACAACAAAAGTCATAACCAATATTATGAAGAATGCAATGGCAACACTCTTAAAATTAACCAATCCAATTTTCCTATACTTATTTTTTGAAATCATATTAAACATCAATAACATAAAAGGAGATTAAAGTGCGAAAAATTTTGTTATTAATATGAGCTCCTTTTCCCATAGATTAAGGAACCAAAAGATAAAAAAAGAATTACAAAATGCAGGAATCACCCTAGTTAGAGTACTAAGATTATAACTTACGATTGATTCTTCCGTGAGCACGGTAGGTGCGGCGTCTTTGTTTCTGTGCTTGGTTGACTTGGATGTGGGAAATGTAAAGAGCATCCACATCCAAACCTTTCACCTGCACGAACAAACACAAATGAGTTTCAAACAGAAGCAAGCCATGGAAATCAAACACGGTCATGCAATGCACCACACGCACCTCAGCATTGCTCTCAGCATTCTTGAGCAAATCAAGAATGAATTTAGCTGATTTTACAGGCCAGCGTCCTTGTCCATTGGAATGTCTGTTCTTCGCCTGGGCAGTCCTCCCAACACCACCACAGAAGCGTCGGAATGGAATGGCCTGTTTGTGGGCCAAAACGTCCTCCAGATACCTCTTTGCCTTAACAAGCGGCAACTTCCTGATAGCAAAGGCAGTCTCCCTAGTATTCTGTAAAAGAAAACTTCTTAATTCCCACCCAATAATAGAGAATAATTGAATGAATACTATAAGCCATCTTTTTATCTACATAATATGGAATTTGCTATATCAAACTTTCATCAACAAAAGGGACAAATAAATTAACCCATTACTGATAGTTATAAAGCAATGTACAAAATGATTTACAAGGGACCAACAGATAGAAGCTGAGAAGTATCAATTGATAAATCAGATTTGTAACTAAACCAGAAATTATCAGCCACTACGCTTTGCAAGTTGGAAGTTTAGAGGAGATCAGCAGACGGAGGAAAAGCAAGCAAGGTAGGCAAGAGGTTGAACAGTTAATGAGGCAAGCAAGATAAAGTTATATACCCAGCACATAAACACACTTAAGATCATTAATTAGACAATTCCAGTTACTGAGGCATGCAAGAGATACCCCAGCTCACAATCCCTAATATCTACTGAATCATCTGCCATAAAATTAGAGCAGACGTGAATCCCAAAGACATGATCAGAGGGCAAGTTCACATAGGCAACAAAACCCGCATTTTATCAGGTTCCCTAGTTGCCATTAACACAAGTACACTGTACACAACATATAAACCACCACTTCCAAAAACCCATCTTTTCACATACACACATAAATAAAGAGAAATGGATGAAACTCATGAAACATGACAGAGAGCTACAAATATCATTTAGCCTAGCCCTAAAATTTAGGCATTTGATGTAAGAGCAATAAATTATTACGAAGGAAAATAGAACATTGTACCTTGAAATGAACCCTCAAATCAGAGCCTCTAGCCTTGCAAGCTACAGTTGCAATCATTACAACAGATTAAGCTTAAATCAACAATTTGAGCCAAAAAGAAAAAAATTAAAAAAGAATTCCAGTAAAGCAAAATAACTGTGAACAACGTTTTGAATGCAAATTTTACAAAAATAGAGAAAAAAACGCGCAATAAATTGCATATAAGCCAAGAGGATCTGAAGATTCGATGAAACCGAAATGGAGCATACACTTAGTAGGATTTTCGGGTTCTCTGGAGTACTTCACCTGAAAAAACAAGAGTGCATAGTGAGAACAGATCCAAGAATGGAGAATGTCAATTTTAAGTATGAGGATTGAACAAGAAACATTGATCACCATGGCGACTGCAGCTTGTTTTTTCTTCTTCTTCGCGGGGCTAACAAAGGACAGATGGATTCTTCTAATTAGGGTTTTTCTTTCATTATATATTGCATTGCTACCTGCTGCACCCTATTTCATTTTTTGGGTTGGGTTTTTTTGTCAGGGTTCAGGCCCACAGAAGGGCCCAAAATGTCGAAAAATCGGAGCCCCAACCCAAACACTAGACCCGGCGATCACAGAATATTTAAGTTTCTAAAAAAATAGCTTTTTAAATTTTTTTTAATGGGTTAATATTTAAATTTGTTATTAAAAGATTATTATTCGATGTCTAAATTAGTTTTTAAAAAATTAATTAATTAAATTAATGTCTGAAAGATACAACACTAAGTCAAATTAGTTATTTTTTTAGTTAAATAATAATGTGTTATGTTAAATATTATGTAACATGATAATATGAGAAATTAATTCCATGAGTTACAAAATAATTGATTAACATATCGTGTCAATAATATGTGATAAATTTAGGTAGAGTCGAATTAATCCTTAAAATATATGTGTAAGTTATTTTCATCCATAGAATTTTAAAAAGTAAATCAAAATAATACATAAATAAATCTCTTATTTTTTGCATAATTTTTAATATTTTTTAATTCTACTAATTTTGATCTCATTTATTACATCTTACCAACCAAAATTATATATATATATATCGATGACTAAATTATTATAAAGTTCTTTTCTCATTAAAACAAGAAAATGTAAAGAGAACTACTTAAGAATAAGAATTAAAATCTACATCTAAGAAAAATTAACCTAAAACTACTTTAAATTTTAGAGAGAAAAAAGAGTTTTTCTTTTTAGAATTTAAACTTAAAACATGATGTAAAACTATTCTAATACTAATTTTTACTTGCCCCTTAATCCTCCTTGAGAATTACATGAAATACTTTAGAAATAAGTTATATTGGACTTAAAATTGGCTTGAAATCACGTTCTGGCAGTTATGTATACGCATGAGGCATGCGTATGTGCAACTAGATAAATTTCTAAAACTTCATTTCTTCATGAATTTTTTCCTTTTGCATGCTTTTTTATTTTTACTTTTTCAAGACATTCTTGCCTTTTAAGCCTAAAATCACTTAACAAACATATCAACGCATGGAAAAGAATATAAGTGAATTAAATTTAGCAATTTAAGGGGCTAAAAAGCATATTTTTACTCATTAATCGTAATTAGGAGAAATTTACAAAATCTTTGATAAAATCTACTCAATTCAATCCAAAATAAACGATAAAGGCATAAAATTTTAGTTTATCAACTATTTCTGACACAACAACTGAAATTCTTTAGTTCCGAAAATTGTGTAATGAATTACAATAATACAAGCTTCGATTTACACCAGTGATTTACTATGATGATGCCAGTGTTAAGCGCCGTCCAATTGTCAGCCATTGCCATCTTACATAGTCGAAGCAAGCATTTCAAGCTCAAATTTCACTTTATTTGTGAGAGGATGAACCAGAATCTACTAACGTTATGTACATTTTAGAAGTTGATCAAGTGGCTAACCCTTATTACGCCAAACCTCTGTTCCTTCCAGCATTCAATTAATTTAACAGCAAACTCAGATAAATGCAATTCCATTTCATTATTATGTGATTCATCTTTGCCTTCAATACCTTCATCTAAGAATCTTGTCAACATCTATACATTTGTTATTTGTTTTTTTTTTTTTGCCAAAAAAACAATCTGCCACTGGAATAATTAAATGTTTTGGTAGTAGAAGAAACAAATTATGTCATGGTAACATAATCAAATTGTGTTACAACAGTATAGTTAATTTTTTATATAAATATCAAATATGTATCTGTACATGATGACTATGATAGGTGTTATGATGAGAGTGTTAGTTAAGACAGGTAGTTCTATTATGAGTTAGCACAAGTCACACCTTTAGCACAAGTCACACCTTTCCACACTCTTAAGATCTCCAGAAGCTTCTATCACTCTCTATAAGTAGACGCATGTACTGTACTGAATTGATTTTCATTCCTTTTGCTGAGTAATCAATAAAGTTCATTTTCCTATACTCTCTTCCTCAATTTTCAGTCTTCTTTCTTCTTCAATCCGCACCCTCTAAGATCTGGTACCTCATGGTATCAGAGCTTATGGTGCCACAACTTCTGTGAAATAACAAATTCAGAAGAGTTCAAGCTAATTCAAGCTAAGTCATGATGGCTCAAGAATTTGTAGCAACACCGATCTCAATGAAGCTGGATGAGAAAAATTTTCTGCAATGAAAAGACCTGGCATTCTCAACAATTGAAGAAAATCATATGCTAACTCATGTTACATGAAAAGGAATCCCTCAACAATACCTAGCAACCAAAAAGGAGACCGATGTAGCATTGAATCCACAGTATCAACAATGGAAAAGACAAGATGCTTTGCTCAAGTCATAGCTCTTGGCTTCGATGAGTAAACCGTTTACCACACGGATGGTTGGATGCACTTACATGCATCAACTTTTGGAAGAGGCTTGAAGATCATTTTTCGTCTCAGATCAAAGCAAAGGTAATGCAGTTAAAACACAAGCTCAGTACTCTTCAAATTGGAGCATCTGTAACTGAGTATGTCCTTTCAATTAAGAGCACAATTGATGCAGTAGTCTCAGTAGGTGAAGCAATAACTGAAAGTGATCATGAAAATGCAATCTTGCATGGTTTAACCGAGGAGTATTCTTTGGTCTACACCTCTGTACTAGCAAGATCTCAGTGCATAACAGTTGCCAAATTGGAAGCCCTACTGCTGGCTCATGAGAGCATGCTCACAAGGTTCAGGAAGCCAGAGGCATTTGTGCAAGCTAATATTGCTCAATTTGGTAGAGGAGATTTTAAAGGTGAATTTTAAGGACAAGGAGGACGCACATTTAGAGGAGACAGTGGCTACGTCAATGGAGGTAGATCTCTACAAGATTCTTCACTGCAAGAATATATAAATAGTGGCTTTAGTAGCCAGACTGCAGGTGGCAGAGGACAGTCAAATAGAGGTGGTAGGATGAACAATATGAGAGGTTATCAGGATGAGAAACCACAGTATCAAGTGTGCAATAAAATAGGTCACACGGCTAGAACTTGCTGGTATAAGTACAATGAAGACTTCTATGAAGGTGACTATAAAAATGAAAATGGAGGATATGGTGGATACAGCAAAGCAAGCAATCAGCCCTATGGCAATAAAGGGTATAGCAGTGGAAACAATCAGGTCCTTCAGCAGGTGTCTCAGCCTCGTGCCAACTTTTGTAATGTCCTGGCAACGCCTGCCACAGTTTAAAATCTGAATTGGTATCTTGACTCAGGAGCTACGCATCATATGACTCACACTGAGCAGAATCTGTTAGAGAAGGAGGAGTATTGTGGTGATGAGCAAGTTATAGTAGGCAATGGAATAGGTTTGCCAATTTTCTTTGTTGGTAATTTGTGCATTAAATTTGATTTGAGCTCTAGATTATTACACCTTAGAAAACTGCTATGTGTGCCTAAAATAACAAAGAATTTGATGAGTGTATATCAATGTTGCTGTGACAATCAAATTTTCTTTGAATTTCATGATGATAGGTGCTGCATAAAAACCAAAGACACTCAAGAGATTGTTCTTCAAGGCATTGTTCACAAAGGCCTTTATAAGTTCACAACTGGTCAAAGTAAACCAGAAGCATACACTTCTGCATTAGGAAATAAGGGTGATGTCCTAATTTGGCATGCTAGATTAGGCCACCCAAATCATAGCATTGTATCACAAGTATTAAAGACTTGTCAAATTTCCTCTTCTGTAACCAAACTTAAATGCTCAGCTTGTTGTATTGAAAAATCCCACCACTTACCTTTCTCTTCCTCTCAAATTGTGTATAACCATCCATTGGATCTTGTACATTCTGATATTTAGGGGTAAGCACCCATTTCAGACACTAATGGACATTGGTACTTTATAAACTTTATCGATGCATTCTCAAAGTATACATGGCTTTATCTCATTAAATCTAGAGCTCAATTAAAATCAGTATTTAATCACTTTCAACAATTGGTTGAATTGCAATTAAATACAAAGTTGAAAATGTTGCAAAGTGACAATGCTACTGAGTATAAAAACTTATCTAAGCTGTTGCAGGCAAAAGGAGTTGTATGCAGATTTTCATGTCCTCATGTCCATCAGCAGAATGGAACTGCTAAAAGGAAGCATCGCCATGTGGTTGAAATGGGCCTTACTTTACTTGCAGGGGCATCCATACCTACTAGATTTTGGGGAGAAGCCTTTACTACTGCTGCCAAGCTCATAAATATGCTTCCAACACCAGTGTTAGAGGGCACGTCTACTACTTAAAAACTGTTTGGCAAAACGCCTTTTTATGACTAGCTTCGAGTCATGTTTACGCTTCCCTCATCAAAGATCTTACAATAAGCACAAGTTGGATTTCAGGTCCTCACCTTGCACATTCATTGGGTATCGCACATCTCACAAGGGATATAAATGTCTCACTCATGATGGAAAAGTTATTATTACCCCTCATGTTGTATTCTTTGAAGACAAGTTTCCTTTTCAGCAAGCTACACAGCAGGTTCCTAATAACTCTGTATCAGCTTCTGAAGATGCCTTACCTCCCTCTATTCCAACCATTCCACTCATCCCTAGACCTTTGTCAAATATAGTTGAACCAAGGTAGTTTCGGTCTCAGCAAGTCAGCTTCAGCCATCCAGTCTCAAGTTAGCAGGTCTCTCCCTCTCAAGATAGCTTGAACCAAAACTCAGCTAATTCCTCACCTTCAACTCTTCCTCAACCATCAACCTCGCCCCTCATACCTCATTTACCAATAGCAGCTTCCCCTATTCTCACTCCTATCCCTATCAATGACATTGAGATACCAATTTCAGAGGATTCTGAACCTGTATATGCTGCTGTTAATTCTCACTCAATGATCACTAGAAGTAAGGCTGAAGGCAGAAGTCTTCTCTGCCAGTGTGGAGTCAAGAACTATGAAGCAAGCTCAGAATTCTCCAGAATGGAGAGCTTCTATGGATCTAGAATATGATGCACTAATCAGGAACAATACGTGGGAGTTAGTAAGCCTTCCACCCAATAGAGAAGCCATAGGCAGCAGATGGGTATTTAGGCTGAAATACAATGCAGATGGCTCTTTACAAAAGTACAAGGCGAGGCTGGTAGCTCAGGGGTATGCTCTGAAACATGGATCTGACTTCACAGAGACCTATAGCTTAGTGGTAAAGTCTAGCTACTTCCATTAGATTCTTGCTATCCATCGCTGTATCCAAATTCTGGGTAATTAGACAGTTAGACGTTAATAATGCCTTCTTGCATGGTGATTTAATGGAGGAAGTTTATATGAGGCAACCTCCAGGGTATGAACAAGGAGATCCCTCCTTAGTATGCAAGCTTACAAAGGCTCTCTATGGCTGAAGCAAGGCCCAAGAGAGTGGTATCATAAGCTGGCAAGTGAATTAAGGGAGATTGATTTTGCAGTTACCAAGTCTGATGTCTCAGTCTTTGTCAAAACTGTTGATAGACTCCAAATTATGTGCTTTTGTATGTAGATGATATCATTTTGATTGGTGAATCTTCTGCGCTTGTAACAGATGTGATAGCTAAGCTGAACAAAAAATTTGCTCTCAAAGATATAAGAGACCTACACTACTTCCTTGGAATTCAAATAACCAGAACTTGTGATGGTGGTCTAGTGCTCACTTAGTAGAAATATGTTGGGGAAGTATTAAAGAAAGATGGTATGGTTGGTTGTGCCTCCTGCCACACACCTCAGCCATCCACTGTGAAGATCTTAGCTCTTAGTGGGTCTAGCTTCTATGATCCAAAGCTATACAGATCGATCATTGGCAGTCTGTAGTATCTCACAATAACAAGGCTTGAAATCTGCTACAGTGTTAACAAGCTGTCTCAATTTGTTCAAGCTCCTTTGGATTGTCATTGAAGAATGGTTAAACGGGTACTAAGATACTTGAGTGGCACAGCTAGCTATGGTTTACATATAAAACATGATTCCTCTATGGGCATAACTGCTTATAGTGACTCAGACTGGGTTAGGTATCCAGATGATAGGAAGTCCACCAGTGATCATTGTGTCTTTCTTGGCTCAAATTTGATTTCTTAGGCGTCAAAGAAGCAGTCGATAGTAGCAAGATTAAGTACTGAGACTGAATATCGAAGTATGGTAGATGCAGTAGTAGAGTTAATTTGTATAAAAACCATGATGAGTGAATTGCTGTATCCATCACCCGAAGTACCAATGTTGTATTGTGATAATCTCAGCGTCGTTTTGCTTGCTGCCAATCCTATCCTCCACTCCAAGTCCAAGCACTTCGAGATTGATCTGCACTTTGTTAGGGATCATGTCAACAATAAAGAGATTCGGGTCAGCCATATTCTAGGGTCAGTGCAGCTAGCTGACATTCTTAGAAAGGCAATACCCTCAAAGAGCTTTCTCCATTTCCGTGCCAAGCTCAGTGTTCATGGTCAGCAACTTATTGCTGAAAGTCAGAATTGTTCATACTTAACAGAGTAGAATGAAGTTTGCTGGAGATGATGATAAGTGTATAGCTGTCAATAAAACAGAACAAAGACAAGTAGAGATGATGATGGATGTTATGATGAGAGAGTGTCAGTTAAGACAGGTAATTCTGTTATGAGTTAACACAAGTCACATCTTTAGCACAAATCACACCTTTTCATATCCTTAAGATCTCCATAAACTTCCATCACTCTTTATAAGTAGATGCATGCTATTGTACTAAATTGATTTTTATTTATTTTGCTAAGTAATCAATAAAATTCATTTTTCTTTATTCTTTTCATCAATCTTCAGTCTCCTTTCTTCTTCAATCCTCACCCTCTAAGATATGGTACCTTCAGACTAATTGAGAGTTAATTTTTTGTAATCATGTAATATGATTATAATTTTGAAGCCACAATTTAAGAAAGGTTCCATTCCTCAATTAACTACATAAATTTTTATTAGCATTGAATATATATTTTTAATATATATATAACTAAATAATTTATTAGTTAACTATGCTACTAATTATTAAATACTCACTCTCTCATTTTTATCTGTCATTTAAGTAATTTTTCATAATATCATAACTTTCATTTTTCTAAACAAAATTTATTAAGACCTATTAATTATATATATTTATAAAATCGTTGAAATTATTTTATTATTATTTTCTCTTGACTAGTAAAAATTATTTAGTAATATTATCCTAATTGCTATTTCCAAATTTTCTAATAATTGTGCATTTGACGAAAATACTATGTAAAAAAAAGGGAGAATATTAAATTATTAAGTAATATATTTGTATATAAATATATGTATAGTTTAATTTATTTTTAATATATATTTATATTTTAATATATATTTTATACTAATGGCTAATTTAGTGATTAATTTTGATGTATACGTATTATAGTCGTACTTTTATACACGATAATAATTATTTTCTGTTGTCAAACTTTTATTTATAAACAACGGGTCTCCAAACAACGATAATTACCTTTCATATTTATTGAGTTGGCCATAAAGTTATATGCATGAGTAGTCATAGCTATGAAAACGACTAAAAGAATTTCAAAGAAGAATATCAAATTTTTAGCTTTTGAAACATGTCGAATCTCCCCTTCTGATGTAGCTAGAGCCCACTCCCTCACTCAGAAGTCACAACAACTGTATCTCTCTTTAGGTCACCCCTTCCTAGTTAACAATCATGTCTAGGTTCATTCATGCCTAGAATAATTTATTAGAAAGAAGTCAATTACATAGATTTCTCCATGCCCACAAAAGAAACATAACATTCACATACACCTTTAATTTATTTTTGTCCCGCAACATAAATCTCTCCACTATATAAATATAGTTGTTGTTGTGCATGTTTCTAGCCAGGACATGTGCAATGGGGGTGAATTTAATTTGTTGGTTGTCTCCTGGAGTTCCTCTGAACGCTTCATGCGACTGATGGTCGTCGTCGACCTAATCCTTACCTCCAATGAAGTGTTTGGGGGAACTCTTGGGTACAACTTACATCACTACATTCATGGTTTTGAAATTCATCTTCTCAACTCATCATTGCAATTTGTGATTTGATAATAACTTAATAGGTAAGTGTTAATGGAGCAGATTCGATCCGAAATGTTCTATAGATGTATGTGTTATCGAGAAGTGATCGTCATGCAAAGTTGTGAGGATGCTGATGATTTGGAGCTTTCAGATGTACTCTTCTATTAAATCATCAACTTTTCTGCGTTTGTTTCTCGCCACAGGATAAGACAAGATATTGAGAACAAGACATAAAAGATAGAAACACAAAATTTTGTATTCTTGTATTCTGTTTGAATTAAAATAAATTATAAAAATCCAATTTATTTTTAATTTTTTCATTCAAAAAATTTGAAACGAAAAATATAATAATAAAAAATATAATTATAAAAAATTAACAAGAATAATAAAAAAAAGTTGTATTTTTTATTAGCGTTTCTGTATTTTTTTGTTAAGATGGTACAAAATACACTAATTCAATGTCTCTTGATATGTTATCTCTTCTATCAAATACGATTTTATATCTTTGTATCTCAATCTCAATGTCCTGCCATCTTATGATTTTTGGCTTCTCGATCAATATATATAAACCCTAAAAAATCATTTTCGTGTATTTTAAATTTCATTTCCGATAGATAATGACTAATGATATGTGAAATAGTTAGACCTATAAATTTTTGTAGAGAGAAAGGAGTGCGTTATATTTGTAACAATCACTTTTCTCATTTTGTTCAATAAGAATGTGTTATATATATATATATATATATATTTGTATTAATTACTT
>NC_029776.3:38125423-38140649 GCF_000817695.3 Arachis duranensis | reverse complement strand
AGATTAGCAATAGTCAAACAAAATTTATAAATTTTGACCGATATTTAGCTAATATTCTAAATTTTAAATACTAAATATTAAATTTTAAATTTTAAATTTTAAATTTTAAATTTTAATACTATAAAATTAAATATAGACCAAGTATTAGTTAATATTGATAAAAACCGCTGCTATTATGCGTGTATTTTATAGTGAATGTTATTTCTTAATAGTCTTCTCAATTTAGATGTCTCGTTTTGTTCTTTGTCCCTTAATTCCTTGCATGTCCAGTGGAAGTAGTGCTAACTCGAATGCTTATAATAATGTGACTTGCATTCAAGTCGTAGATTGAAAGCCCAAACAGAAACTTTAAGAGATCATGATATGATTACAACGGCTAGGAAGATTATCAAACAGCTGTTGAATTATTATAAGATCAGAAGATATTTAAGCAACAAGAACAAGCAAGAAGAAACACAACAGATTCATCACGAAGAAAATTTAAGTGATATTGTTCTTCTTTAATGAGACTTATTTCACATATTTAGATTTTGGTTTCTGAGTGTTCCTTTGATAAGAAAAAGGCATGATATAGTGAGAAAGGTTTTGAGAAAAGGCCAATGAGAAAAAAATGCATGATTTAAGAAGAAAAGACAAAATAGTTTCTGTTTAAGTTTGAGTTTTGCATTTGGTTTTATTTGATCTTATCATTTTTTATTTGTCTTAGTTTGTGAGCTCGAAATCGCAATTTTGTTTATCTGAGTAGAATTAATTTGGTTTATTTGTTTTTGTCGTTGGTTTTGGGATGAATCGGTTTTAGGTATCTGTCTGTATTTTTGGACTAGTGCTTGTAGTTTTATTGATCATTATAGTGAAATTCTACTATATCATATGAGACTAAATGTAGATCTTATTGTATATTTGAAGATTAAATCAGAATACGTGTTACTTTTTTTTATCTTTAAACTTTTACAGATGACTAAAAAAATTAAATAAAAAAATTTCTGCTTACTCAAAAGTTTATTTTAGATTAAAAAATGACTTATTTCAAACTCTTTCTTCCTTAAGGTCTATAAAATCTACAAAAAGTATTTATAATAATTATTAAAAATTATTAATTTATTACTAATTGTATTAAATATAGGTATTGTACTGTTTGTGAATTGTGATTGAATATCTTACTGATTTACAATCACTTTAACGGAAATTAATTTTGATATGGAGCTAGTGTTGGTGCTATACAACGTTATGGGGAGGTTCTGTGCTTAACAAATGTGTGAGATCAGAGGACAAGGAAATCGGACCGTGCGTTTTGGAGGGGAGCTAATCGGACAGTCCGATTTTGAAGCACAACACAGACGGTCTGAGTTGTGAAGGAGCTTCCACGCGTCGCAGCTCCCTTGCTCCCCAGGACGGTGCCCCCTCAACCAGCAATGAAGTAATTACCACCAAACCTACCTCCGAAACTCCCTCAAACCATCATTTTCATCTATCCCCGCCCACCAGCAGCCACATTCCTTCTTCTTCTTCATCCTTCAAGAACACACATAATCTCTTTATACAAGGTAGAGTAAGATGCCGAAGAAAAAAAAATATAGAGATGTAAATCGTCTTGAATATCATATTATAAATTATCTCAGCTATGATGACTATGTAAGTGTATTTATTAATTTTTTTTAATATTTCAAAATCAGTATTAGTGTTGTTAGAAAGTTAATTATAGTTATTATTTGAGATAGTTTAGGAAGAGATATATAACAACAACAAACTGAGTATTAATATTGTTCTTAATGTCATCATTATTTTTATTTTTATTTTTAGTATTTAAAATTATAATTACAATTGTTAAGAGTTTTAGTTATAGTTGTTTGTTTGCCTGATGTAGTAGTAGCCACTACAACAATATAGATTATTTTTGAGGGTTATATGTGTCAAAAAAGAATTAAAATTCGTCAAAAAAACAATTTTTGACACTATTTTAACTATGAAAATATGTTAATAAAAGTTGTGTCAAAAATAGTATTTTTAACATATAAGTAATTGTGAAAAAAGTTTAATCTTATTTTGATAATTATTGGCCGTCAAAAATAATGTTAAAAAATTTGAGAATGTATTTTTTGTGATACTTATTAACCGTCAAAAATACTATTTATTTTGACACTTATTGACCATAAAAAATTCTCAACAATAATTTTTTACAATTATTAACCGTGAAATATACTATATCATGGATATTTTTTGACAATTTTTTACCATAAAAAAAACTCAATCATATTTTTTTTGACATTCATTATTATAAAAGTTAAGGTTTCACCTATTATTTATTTTTTAAATAAAAATGACTATAATAATAGACAAAATAAAATTCTACCACTGTGACATGAATATGCTTTTACTTTATCATACATAATCATTGTATAAAATCAAACAAAAGCTTTGCAATTTTGATCATTGATCATGATTCAAAACTAGTACAAATAGCATTCTTTATTTAGCATTTGATAAGTATATCAAGAACAATTAACACCAAGTACCAAAATCAATACTCAATATCATAATATCATATTAATGTTCTTTTTTTGTATAGTGCTATATGAATTATACATAAACTCATCAAAGTCTTGAGCATTAATCAAGTAGGATTGTTATCACTTTGAACTATAGGCAACCTTCCATCCAATAGTTGCTCAAGTATTCCTGCCATATGATCTACTTTTTTCTTCAAATCTTCCACCTCTATTTTAGAGTCTTCATATTTTTTTTCTGCACATTGAAGCTTTATTTGGAGATCAGAAAATATGAATGATCTAGGACCCCATAACTGTGTAGGTGTCACGCCAGCTCCATAACCACGAACTCGTCCATGTCGTTCAGGTCCAAATACTTCTACCATCACCTCATGTTCATTCATCTCTAATATTCCCTCATTTACTTGAGATGATAATTCCTTAAGTAAATCCTAAAATGGATCAAATCAACCTAATAAAATCAATAAAAATATATGTAAACATGAATATAAATGCTTACTGTAAAAATTAATGCCTAATTAATCCAATTTTTTCATTGCATAACAGAATTTTTCAAGACTTTCATAGTCCATTTAAACACTTTTTTCCTAAACGTTGGATCTCATAAATATCAACATTGCACAATCCTCTTAAATTTATAAAGTAGCTACATTGCACAATCAACATGTTAAGGGTATCTTGCAGAATAAGAAAAAAATTTATAAAGATAATAAGGTTAGTTAGGACTCTTTTCTTATATTGAGTGTTAGGATGTTAGAGTCAGCAGCCAGTTTTGCTGAGTTTGCACCACAGCATGTAATATAAATAAAAGTAGAATGTATGCTTACAGATAGAACAGATTTACTAAATGATATATAAAGTGAGGTCATTTAGTTACAATGCAAAGCTTTCTGCTCTATTTTTCTTCTTGTCTAATCATAATTCAACAAACACAAAATTTCAGGACTTTCACAATAAAATCTGAAGCAGAAACAACTTCTAATATACTAATACTTCCGACAAAGCACAACTAATTTTTTAATGATTCTATCTTTTGTAGAACTTATTTAAAGAATTACACAAGTTATCAAAGAAGGAAGAAATAATTTTGAGAAGTTATCAAAGTAATAAACAAAACTCACAATATGTGATAACATATCTTACAAGTTTTTCTTGAGTTTCTTCATTGCAAGCTTGTCCATTAACACGGGTATGCGTAAGCTCCCAAAGGCGAAGACGGTCAATTTCTTGTCCTGTTTGCTCAAACTGTATGTACAAATAACATATCTTATAAATATAGCAACTAATAAATATCTTCAAATTAAGTCTATAAATTAGTAAAATTTAGATACCGCCTCTTCAGCTCTTTGTTGGGCTCCCTTAGCACCAGTGGTATGAATAATGCTATTTGCAGCTCGACTCATCTTATTTTGTTGACTTATTTTCTAATAATTAACAAAATAGGTCATAACATGTGATAAAAGAGGCTAGTTAAATCTAAGTCAATTAACAATTATTATGTCATATGAAGTACAAACTTGCCAGCCTTCATCAATCCAAAGATTCACAAGGTAATCCCAATCCTCTTTTTCCATTTCCAATGGTATATTGGCTCGAGCAATTTCAGGGTTATCATAAGGTTCAAAATACCTTTTCTTTAATAGATGTCGATAACTCCGATAAGAAGAATTCATTTGAGCCCATACTAAATGCTTTCGACCTTCAACTTTAAAGTATGTCTTAAAAGAACATAACATATACTATTAGTGTGAGTTTTATAGACATAAAAATAAAAAAAGCAAGTGAAAACATAACAAGGAGAACATGAATATTACCAAAACTAGGTCAAACATCTTTATTTTGTTCTCTATTTTGATATCAGCCCATTCTTTAACCTTTAGTGGTGCATTCTTCACATCACGAACTAGAACAGTGCATCTTGATTTGAACAGCTTTGCATTTGGACCAACTGGCCTATTCATTCTCCAGTTTATGTCAAGTCTTTTTCCAGCTGGTAACTTTGCTAACTCAAGATTGCGCGTAGGTCCTCTCACTTTTTTTTTCGGTGCAACAAAATCTGTTTAAATAAGTGAAATAATAGGAGCAAGATGTTATTTTTTCAGACATATATTAGCCTTTGATAAATCAGACATTAAGTTCAAGTTGGCACATGTTAAATTCTATTCTATGCATTGTTCAATACAAGGAATTTATTTAGACAACAAGTGGAGAAAATACAAAGAAAACAGTAAATTTTAATTTAGTGGGGGGGGGAGAATAAGAAAGAGCTTGTCTTTGTCACACCTTGCACTGCACTGCACGCACCCACCCCTGACCCATGCCCCTGGCCCCTCCTTCAATTTTTAATCACTGCCCTTCTCTTCTCTTCTCTTCTCTTTTTTTCTCACACCCCATCACCCTTTAAATCTATATGGTATAACACTAATATTTTTTGGATTGCAGTCACTAGCTTCAAAGTTTATGGTATAGTATTAATGTCAAAAGGAAGATATACAAATAAAATTAGTCATGCTATTAATATTTTTGTGTCAGAAAACTAAATCCACCTCATAATAAATATCCAAAAGAGATTAATGAAATTAAAGAATGCTAAAGAATATACCGGATTCGAATTCTTCTTCATCCACTTCATCATCATTAGAAAGGGAGTCAAATTGCCTTCTAAGTTGTGAGTGACTTGATGAACTTACTTTTTTTCCATGCACTCCATCATTATTAGAAAGGGAGTCAAATGTCCTTCTAACTTGTGAGTGGCTTGATGAACTTGCTTTTTTTTCCATGCACTCCATCATTATTAGAAAGGGAGTCAAATGTCCTTCTAACTTGTGAGTGGCTTGATGAACTTACTTTTTTTCCATGCACTCCATCATCATTAGAAAGAGAGTCAAATGTCCTTCTAACTTGTGGGTGACTTGATGAACTTGCTTTTTTTCCATGCTCTCCATCATTATTAGAAAGAAAACTAGCTTGTTGTAAGTGACTTGATGGAGCTAAATTTCTTTTAGATACAAGACTCTGAATCCCTTTCTTTCTTCTAGCAGCAACACTATTAGCAATCTTTGAGATCTTTGGCTAAATCAACAAATCATATTCATTATTAAAACCAACAACAGCACATCAAAAGGATTTTCTATCAAGCAAGCATCAAGTAATTTTCATTCGTAATCAACCATGAACTATTACTGTCCTATAATCCTATTTCCACCTAAACCAATCACACTCGAAAGTGAATGCATACTATAACAACATATTTTATTTAATGAACAACATTAGCAGCTATTCTTCATCTTTAACTACAAGTACAATACAACTACAACTACTACCACCAATATTTAAAACAATAATACACATACATACCATTCCTATTTCATCCATATATACATATCCAATTGCATAGTTCAGCTAAAATCTTTACTTAATAGAGAAACTAATTGAACTTAGAATGAAAAAAATTACTTAACAGGCAAAGAGAGAAGTGAGAATTAACATTGACTCCTCCAAAGTAAGCATGAATATGTCACTTAATACAGAGTCATACATAGAAAACATAGCAAATTATAGAATATTCAGCATTACCAAACAATAATAAACAAGAAAAATGCATTCTAGAAGACTATAAATGACCTTAACAATTACAATTCACATAAATAAGCAATAATAAAAAAATACTTGCCTCAGTTGGTTGACTTTGTTTCTTTAATAGCAATTTGGAAGCCATTGATAAAATTTTTTGACCTACATTAAGCAACTATGCAAATAAGCAATATCACTAATGCAAACTAATATATTATAGAAATTCAAACTTTATACATATATATATATAAATCCAAACTCTCAAAATAAAGTTAGATACTCCTATTTGATATGAACATGTGGTTTAGGAAAAAGAACAAACACATGGTGTGCAAAAATTAGAAAGAATAAAAATAAAAGATTAGAAGTCAAATTAGATAAAACATAAAATGAATAGAACTCTGAAACAGAACAAACAATAGCATTGCATCACCAAGTCACAGTTATCTTTCTCTCATTTTTTTTATTATGAATAAAAAAATAAAAAAATTAAATGAGAAAGAGCAAAAACTTTACCAAAATTACAGATCAATTTCCACAAATCAACTATGAGGAACAAATAAAAAGTACAAATCATAGAACAGCTCAATAAGAAGCCAAATCAGAAAATATAAATTAAGGAATAGATCTGAGAATCTGAACTTACCTTAATACGTATAGTATAAGAAGCTTGAAGCAAAAAAATTTTGAGATCTGAAGCATCAAAACAAAAATTAAATCAGATTTATGAAAGAATAAAATATTTTGAGAGAGGAAAAAGAAATACCTAACAAGACTAAGTTGATTTTGGAGCTGAAGAATGAGATGAATCTTGAAATTGAAGAGTAAACTGAGATTTTGAATATGAAAAATGAGTAGTGGAATCCAAAACTGAGAGCCGGAGCCAAGGAAAGAAGAGGAGTAGGTGATCCCAAATTTGACGGAAGGAAAAAAGAGAAACAGAGTCGATGATAAGAGAAGAAGAGGAATAGTAGTAAGCTGAAAATAAAGACCGTCAAAAATAAACAATAATTCTTCACGGTCAAATTATGTATCAAAATAAATATGATAATTTGACATTTGTAATATTTGTTAAATATATATATTAATTTTTACATTTAATTATGATTGTCAAAAAAAAGATGTTAAAATAGCTCTTTTTTCTTGTAGTGTAGCGTTTTAGCTTAGGATAGTACATTATTATTATTATTATTATTATTATTATTATTATTATTATTATTATTTAAAAATTTACTGATTATTACTAGAAATTTAGTTAAAATTGTTGTTGTTAGTAGTAGTTTAAGTTATATTATATAAGTGGGTGACATTATAGTTATTATTATTATAATTATTATTATTTAGAAATAAATAAACCGATTATTTCTAAAACTATAATTAAAATAGTACATTATTATTGTTATTTAAAAATTCACTAATTATTACTAGAAATTTAGTTAAAATTGTTGTTGTTAATAGTAGTTTAAGTTATATTATAAGTGGGTGACATTATAGTTATTATTATTATAATTATTATTATAGTGTGTTGGTCCTGGTCACACGCCACTGAAACCCGGTGGTCCCGGAGGTCCCGGTGTGTCCAAAACAAAAACATAATTTGCCAATGACCACAAAATTCCATAAATAAATATATTCTCTTATTGGTGTGTATATGTTTGTAACTTTTTAATTTCTATGGATTACTGTTTACGGTTTAGGTTTATTGTTATCATTTTCCAGAATGTATTTCTTTAAAATCCTAAAGTGTACTTTGGCTGAGATCCTATACATATTTTCTAGCTAGTTTAGGAGGTGAAATATAATTAAACGTGTACCTTTGTAAACTCATCCTAATAACTATAATTAAAATAGTACATTATTATTATTATTACTATTATTATTATTGTTAAATTTATTTATATTATTATTATTATTATTATTTAAAAATTTACTGATTATTACTAGAAATTTAGTTAAAATTGTTGTTGTTAGTAGTTTAAGTTATATTATAAGTGGGTGACATTATAGTTATTATTATTAGTATTATTGTTGTTGAGTTAAGAAATTAACTAAATTAATTAGTGATGACAAACATTATTTTTGGGCAAAATAAATAATTAGTGTTAAGTGTTAATAAGTATATGTTGCTAATTATTTATTTCATATTGCAGGCCAACAAAATCTCAAGCAGCCCAAATGGTATGAAAATGATATAGCAAGGCTGATGGATAAGTAATCAAGCACAGCCCAAGAGAATCAAAGTCAAAGGATCCAATGAGCCAAACGGGTGGCTTAATGAAAACCGGATCCAAGCCCGTATCCATCCCACAAAGCTTCTCATACAAGATAGAAGCTTTCATTCCCTCTCACTTACTCTCACCACAGCAACGTACACTTCTATAATCAAGTCAAATCATAGCATCAGAAAAGTAAGAAAGAGAAAGAGAGAAAAAGCTTCATCCATAAGCTAGTGACCAAAGAAGCAAGAGAGAGAGAGAGAGTGAAGCTTGAAGCACAGAAGCTAAAACAGTAACTCCAAGCTAAATCAAGCTTAAGAAAGGTAATCCATCTCATCTTGCATGCATCAGATCTTCATCCCTTCTTCCCAACGCTCTGCAATATCCGAAAATGACATTCAAGGGAAAGTGGTTCTCTGTCCTATTCTGTTTCAAATCCACGGCCACAAGAGATTCTTGGGGACCAAGTTGCATCTCTATGGTTCAGATTTGGTTGACCATTGAAAGACAATTTTGGTTACTCCTTCTTGGCTTTCGGATAAGTTGGAAAAGTCAGAAGGAAAGTTTCTACTCTGAGGATTAAGGAGAAAAAGTAAATCTGTGGTTGGTGAAGCTCAAGGCTCAAGATGTTGACCTTGGAAGAAGGACCCAGCAACATGCAAGGAGCTAAAAGGAAGTTTTTCTGTTCATTCAGGACCAAGGAGAGAAAACCAGAGTTTGAGAAGTTGAGTTCTGTGAAGGATTCCCGGTGAAGTTCCTCTACTTGGACAATGCTCTCTGTCAAAGAAGCATTCTGCCAACACTGAAGAACAAATTCAGAGGTTTGCAAAGCTGGTTTTTCACATAGCTTAGAGGCTGTTGATGAAGTCAATCTCCTTCATGTTTTACTGATTGTAATGTACTTTTCTAAGCTTATCTTTCTGTAATTTCTTGAGAGAAAAGGCAAAGTGAGAAAGTTTAAGAAAAAGCCATGAATTGAAAAAGGCTGAGAGATACACTTGAGAGAAAAGCCTAGAGTTATTTTCATATTTCTTTAGGTTAGCTAAGTGTCTTGTATCTTGTACCTGTTTGGTATCCCTTTCTTAGTTGGGTTAGCACTAAGGGTGAATAGTTAGGAGTTAGCATAGCCAATGTCAAGTTAGAATAGAACTTGAGAGTGAAATTGGTGTATGTAATTCTATTAACTATAGTGAAATTCCTCCATAATTGTGGAGGAGACTGGATGTAGGTTGCATAGCACAAGGCAACCGAACCAGGATATATGCTGGTGTTCTCTTTTCTCTTCTCTGCTAAGTTCTGTTTTCTGATATTCATGAGACAAAAATAAATTATCTCATAAATTTCCGCTGCTGAGTTCAAACAGAATCAGAGTTGTAATTTTGTTTAAAAAAGGTTCATAACAGCAACTTAAAAGGAAGGCATAGATTCAACCCCCCTTCTCTAAGCCTACCACAACCTTCAATTGGTATCAAGAGCTAAGATCTCAAGAATTAAGCTTAACTGCTTGGAGCAAAGATCCAATGGCGAACAACTTGGGCACAACCACAGTTGCCTACACCCTCACTGAAGGTCAGTCAAACAACCGACCACCTTTCTTCAACGGGAAGAATAAGATGCAAGACGGCCAAAGAAATCTGGGAGAAACTCCAGGTTACATACGAAGGCACCAAACAAGTCAAAGAAATGAGGATTGATATGCTGCGAAAAGAGTACGAGATGTTTAGCATGAAGGATGGAGAAAGCATTGATGAAGCATTTGAGAGATTCTCAATCATAATCAACAACCTTGATGCTATGGGTACAAACTATGCAGAACAAACCTTGGTGAGAAAACTCCTTAGAAGCCTCACAAAAGAGTGGGAAAACACTGTCACTGTCCTAACCGAGAGTAACAATATAAGTCCCATAACCTATGATGAGCTAAGAGGAAAACTCCTTGCCTATGAAGCCACACACACAAACACAGACTCAAAGAAAAAGGGAATAGCCGTCAAGTCACAAATAGAACCGAAAGAGAGTGAGTCTAGTGATGGTATTTCAGATGACGAGCTTTTGTTTTTTGCTAGAAAATTTAGAAGGATGATGAAAAGCAAGGGCAAATACAAAGGTTCAAGTTCAAAGGAGCAAAAGATAGACTTGGGCAAGGTGACTGACGAATGAATTTTTGCCGGTATAGAATTTATCAAGTGATCAATCGCAGTATAATCTAAACCAACGCAAAATCCATCATCAAACAAATCTACAACAATCTATATCCGAGAGCATTAGTCTCCCGAGTCGTTCTCCCTTGGAATTGCCAAAGTGTGCATCTTATTGATTTAGTAAGCCTTGTTGGAATTCTTTGAAGGTTTTAGCAAAGTAATGAGAAACAAACAATCAATTATCAAAAGACTTGGCTTAGGGTTGGCATTAGAAATTCTATCCTTATAGTCCATTCAATGTTGACAACAATTAGGCCTTGCTTCATTTAGTTGTCCCCTAAAATTAGGCCTTGCTTCATTTAGTTATCCCTTAAGTATAGAGGAAAATCAAATGAAAACAATCAACTTGAGTCACAAGTCCTAGCTTCACCTCATGGGAATCTAGCTTTAGTGCACTCCAAGCCAACTAGCAATCCCTAATTCCAAATCAACTATTGATACAACTATTCAACTTCTTCCAATGACCAAACCCTATGCCAAGTGTAAAAATTCTACTCCATAGCTAGTGTTGACATTTTATCAAACATGTGATGAGCAAAAAGGAAAGTCATAGTAAAATGAGAAGAAAAATAGAATTGAAAGTATTGCAACACAAGAATCTAACACCAAGCCTCAAAGAGTTGCAATGGAAAGCAATTTCTCAAAGAGTTAATGAAATTCAAAATTACAACATTAAATTCTAGATCTATGAGAGTTGATCAATTACAACTCCTTGAATTTGGAGAAGAAAAATCTATGACATGAATAAAATGGAATGAGAATTGTAATGGATCTCACCAAAAATGATTGAAAATTCAGAAATTGGGTGAAGATGAACCCTAGTGAAAAGCTTGGAATCTTTTCCTCTTCTTCTCTCCCAAAAGTGAAAACTAACTCTCCTCCCAAAAAAATCTAAAATCTAGCAAATGAACTAAGTGTGTTTAACCCTTGCTCCCTTGGTCTTCTTAAGCCTTTTCCCTGCCAAGGCATTTCCCCAAAAGTGGGATTCTTAACTACCTCCACGCCTAAGTCACGTGACTTCTTAAAAAAAAAACACATTCGCAAATCGGCGCGCACGCGCAAGGTACGCGTACGTGCTGTTGAGGCGTCTTGTAATGTGCGCGGAGGCGTGATGTACGCGTGCGCGTCCATGAGGATCCTGGCTTAGCCGCTACTCAAGCCGGCTCGTGGCTTGGCTCTTAGTCTCGGCTTCACGTTGCTCTTATCCGCGCGGGCGCGCCAGGTGCGCGCACGCGCCCATGCGGGAATTTCCAAAGCTCAATTCTCATGCTTCCTTCCTTTGCACCCGTCTTCCTTCTCTTTTCCTGTCCATTCCTACTCTATATCCTGAAACCACTTAACACACAAGTCACGGCATCGAATGGCCTCAAGAGAAGATTAGAAATGTATCTATTTTAGTGCAAAATAAGCATGTTTTCATTCATGAGGCAAAACTAGGAAAGGAATGCAAACTCTTGTATTCTCATATAGAAAGTGTGTGGAATCATTGATAAAACCCCTGAAATCAGCACAAGATAAACCCTCAAAATGGGGTTTGTCAGTGACGTGTCATCATTGCAAGGAAACTGGACACTTCAAGTCAAACTGCCCAAAGCTCAAAAAGGAGGACAAAGGAAAGAAGGAAAGGAAGAGAGTACTCATGGCAGCTTGAGAGGATCTTGAGAATGACTCAAATGAAGAAGAAGAATCTGAAGGAGATGACAAGGACTGTTTCATGGCTGGAAACAACAATCTTGATGAGGTAAACTATTATGATTTGACCATTGAGGACTTGCATGCTATTATTGATGATCTTACCTCAAACACCTCAAAACTGCTTGACAAATACAATGAATGCAGATCTGAAAGAGATGTGTTAAGAGCTGAAAATGAGTTTTTAAAAGAAAAAGTGAAGGAAACTGAATGTGCTTTAGACATCATTGAAGAAAATAGATTTCTAAAATCTGAACTTGAAAAATTAAAAGGAAAGCACATTATGGATCCCTCACATGAGTTAATTGCTAAAAATGAAAGATTAAATGACAAAATTAAAAGGCTGAATGGTGACTTAGCAAAATTTGCTCAAGGTTCTAGTAACTTGGACAAATTACTTGCAAGTCAAAGACCGTTGTTTGAAAAATCTGGTTTAGGCTACATAGCCAAGGAAGAAGCAGTTTCTAATATTTCCTCTATAAAGTTTGTGGCTTCTTCATCAAATACCAAAACTATACCAAACAAAGTTGGTGTTGAAAATGATGCAACATTTAAAAAAAATTTGATGAAGTATACACAAGTGAAACTGAGCATTCAAAAAAAACTGAACCGAGTTCAAACCGGCCAGGTTTGGGTTACATTTCGAAAAATGAGGATGCTTTCAAGAAACCACCATTTTACAACAAAACCTCATTTTCGAAAGGTAAAAATATTCAACAAAATTCTGGTGAAAACATTTTTGCAAAGAGGAATAATTATAACAAAAATCAGTTTGTCAAAAGAAATGCTTCTTCTCCAAAAACCAGAAAATTCCAACCATTTAATCATTTCAAGCAATATAACTCATCTCAATTTCAGCGGCACACATCAGAAAATCATTGTGTTAATTGTAAGAAATTTGGTCACTCATATGCACAATGCTTCATTGAAAAGAGAGTTGTAGGAAACAAAGTTTACAATGTTGTTTGTGATTTCAATGCACTTGGGCAACCAAGATGGATTAACTTCAAAGGATCCAAATTAGTTTGGATACCTAAGGCTACTTGAAACTCTTCATGCAGATTTTCCTAGCATCCAAGAACAAAAAGGACATGTGGTACATGGATAGTGGATGTTCAAGGCACATGACTGGAAGGTCAACCTACTTCATCAAACTAAATAAGTATGATGGAGGTTTTGTAACCTTTGGAGATGATGGTAAAGGTAAAATCATTGCTGTTGG
This sequence comes from Arachis duranensis, assembly GCF_000817695.3. NCBI lineage: Eukaryota > Viridiplantae > Streptophyta > Magnoliopsida > Fabales > Fabaceae > Arachis > Arachis duranensis. The sequence goes on along the minus strand of NC_029776.3, from coordinate 38,127,238 downwards.
AAAAGCAGGTAATGAACAATCTACTTTCATTGATGATGTACTTTTGGTTTGTGGTTTAAAGCACAATCTTTTGAGCATAAGTCAGTTGTTTGATTTAGGATATTTAGTTGTTTTCAAAAGGCTTGAATGCTGTGTTGTAAATGAAAAGACAAATGAAGTGATGTTTGTTGCCAAGCATTTCAATAATATGTATGGACTTACTCTTGATGAACTAAAAGATCAAAATGTAGCTTGTCTCCACTCTAAAGAGTCTGAAAAGTGGTTATGGCACAAGAGATTAGGCCATGTAAGTATGTTTCAAATAAACAAACTTGTAAAGAAAGAATTAGTAAGAGGTCTTCCTTTGATAAAGTTTGACAAATACATCACTTGTGATGCTTGCCAAATGGGAAAACAAACAAACATAAGAAGCGATCATGGAACTGAATTTGAAAACAATTTGTTTGAATCCTTTTGTGAGGAATTTGGAATATCTCACAACTTCTCTTGTCCAAGAACACTACAACAAAATGGTGTTGTGGAAAGATGAAATAGAAGCATACAAGAGATGACAAGAGCCATGCTTTGTGAGAGTAATATTCCAAAATTCCTTTGGGCTGAAGCGGTTAACACAGCTTGCTACATTTTGAATAGAACAATCATAAGGAAATTTTTGAAGAAAACCCCTTATGAACTTTGGAAAGGCTACCCACCAAACTTAGATTACCTGCACATCTTTGGATGCAAATGCTTTGTTTTGAATAACAAAGAAAATTTAGGAAAATTTGATCCAAAGGCGTATGAGTGCTTGTTTGTAGGATATTCCACAACTAGTAAAGCATATAGGGTTTATCATCAAGATGCTAGAATTATTGAAGAGTCCATACATGTTACATTCTGTGATACTAACTTGGTGCAAAGCATTTTGGAAGATGGTGATGCAGGAAATCAAGCTCAAAAGGAGGATGAAACAGCTCAGAATCATGAAAAAGAAAATTCTGGACAAGCTGAACCAGAAATAGCAAATGCTGAAAATTCAAGAGACAATTCCATTTTGTCTCATGAATCTGAAGGAAATTCTGCAGACAGCAGCACACAGAATCCCTTGGTGATTGAATCCGCATCCAAGTCCACCAGACCTCGTGAATGGAGATTCTTGAAGAATTATCCTGAGGAATTTGTCATTGGGGACGTCTCTCATGGAGTGCAAACTAAGTCTTCCACTAGAAAGGCAAATGAAGGTTCAAACATTGCCCTTCTTTCACAAATAGAGCCTCAAAACGTCAAGGAAGCCCTCAGTGACTCCTCTTGGATTAAAGCTATGGAGGATGAGCTTCTTGAGTTTGAAAAGAACCAAGTGTGGACGTTGGTTCCAAGGCCAAGTGGAAAGAAAGTGACCGGCACCAAGTGGATATTCCGAAACAAGTTGGGAGAAGATGGTTGCATTGCAAGAAACAAGGCAAGGCTAGTGGCACAAGGATATGACCAAGAAGAAGGAATAGACTTTGATGAATCCTTTGCCCTTGTTGCCCGAATGGAAGCCATAAGACTTCTCTTAGCCTATGCTTCATTTTGTGGTTTTAAATTATACCAAATGGATGTGAAATGTGCATTCTTGAATGGTGTGATAGATAGAGAGGTATATGTGGAGCAGCCCCTTGGTTTTGAAAACAAAGAGCATTCTAATCATGTTTTTAAATTGTCTAAAACTCTCTATGGTTTAAGACAAGCTCCTAGAGCTTGGTATGAGAGACTTAGCTCTTTTCTTTTGAAAAATGGTTTTCAAAGAGGCACCACTGATACAACTCTATTTATCAAGAACTCTAATGATTCTTT
>NC_029776.3:38115830-38125070 GCF_000817695.3 Arachis duranensis | reverse complement strand
TGTTCATGGCACATCCAATTTTGGTCTTTGGTATCCTAAGATTGATGATTTTTCTGTAGTTGGGTATTGTGATGCAGATTTCGCTGGTGATAGAGTTGATAGAAGGAGCACTTCTGGTTTATGTTGCTTCCTTGGGAAGTCCTTGAATGTATGGTCAAGTAAGAAGCAACCAACAGTGGCCCTTTCCACTGCAGAGGCTGAGTATATAGCTGCTTCCTCTTGTTGTTCTCAGCTCTTATGGTTAGAAACACAGCTTGCTGATTACAAATTAAATGCTGAAAATATTCCCCTGCTGTGTGATAATATGAGTGCCATTAATATTTCTAAAAATCCAGTTTTGCACTCTAGGACTAAACATATTGAAGTGAAATTTCACTCAATAAGAGAACATGTCCAAAAGGGGGATATTAGCATTCAATTCGTTAAATCAGAGGAGCAATTAGCAGATATTTTTACTAAACCATTAGCTGAGGATATATTCTGCTTGCTTAGGACTTGTCTAGGAATTTTGAGTTATGATTCCTTGTTTGAAAAGTGCTGATGTTTTTGCTGGAGCTTTTTGTCTCATAAACAGGTATGAGACAATTCTGGGCAGATGATGAATGTTTCCTTCTAGTCAGCGTGTTCTGGGCTTATTGCTAGTAAAAAATCATTCTGGGCCAACCTCAATTCAGATCTGGGCAGTCCTATGTGTCTCATTTGTTCAAACCACATTTGGGCCCAATATGAATGTTACATTCTTATTTTTAATTGTGTGTTTAAGTTTTCTTAAAATTTTTTGTTTATTGGCCCGAAAAGTTTCTTTTTGGCTAACTTAATTTTTGACTTTGGTCCAAAAAGTGTTTCAATTTAATTCTGATTGCCTTTCAAAATTTAAAATTAATTTCCTGTTTTAATTTAAAAATCAAATAAAATCTTTTCTTTTATGAGGTCATGTCTTTTCAAGTCTTTTCAAATGGTGATGAGTTGCATGGTTTTGGAAATTTGCTTTTGGGTACGGTTACCAACACTTCCTCTCTTCCCTCCATAACTTCTCCTCAACCCTTCGGTTTCTTCCCTCTCACACCACTATCTCTCTTCCATCAAAGGCATCAATTTAACCAAAATGAGGAAGAAAGTAATTGCCAAAAGAGCACCTCGTGAGAAAATCCATAAACTTCCAGGTTTTCCTAGACTATCAACCCGTTCTCAAGACACCACCTTCACTCCCTCACCTTCTCCTCCTACCTCTCCTCCACGCTGTGACCCCATGGCTCGGACCAAGAACACTTCAAGGTTCCCTGCCTCTGCCAAGCCAACGCCACCACCGAAAGTCACACCATCCAAGCCAAGTTCATCGAAACCGAGTTCATCCAAAGGAAAGCGACCTGCAGCACCAGAACCTCCACCTGAGCCCACACAACCAAAATCTAGGTCTGTTCCATCACGTTCTCAAAGAGGTAAAGCTCGAGTTCCTCTCTCATCTGTTAGAGAACCAGACGTTGATCCTTTTGCTCACAAATCACACTATATAACATCTCACTCAGACTTTAACCCTCATCGTTTCAAATCTGCCATGAACCACGATTTCTATGAGGGAGTTATTAAGTATCGTACTCTATGTCCATCTTTTCTGGCTGATTTACCTGATTTGAAAAAGAAAGGTTTTCCTTTTGTTAAAAACTTGGAATTTTTTGACTGGAATCACCTTTTTGACATCAAAAAACCTGTATATCCTCAGTTGGTCAAAGAATTTTATGCAAACATGACTTACCATGAAGGAAGTGTGCATTCTTATGTTAAGGGCAGAGACATTTTTTTAAATAATGAAACTGTCAGTGATGCATTGAAGTATACTGATGTTGGGCCTTGTGCTTACACTTCGGTTAAATGGGATGAAGGTGTTGGAATTTCTTATCTTGATGCATTGGCTCACATTTGTGAACATGTTTCTTTAATTGATGGCATCACACCCACTTACAAAGCCTTTGGATATGAACGTGCTCAATTGCACCGCATTGTCAACCACATTTTGATTCCTCAAAGTGGTTCATATCAAAGGGTTTCTTACACTGACACACTTGTTTTATATGCCCTTATTACAAAAACAGAAATCCCTTTTGCATACTTGATGGCTAGATACATGTTTGATTCTGTTCGAAGTACAAAAGATAAAGCACTTCCTTATGGCATGTTTCTAACTTGCATATTTGAGCACTTTGGTGTTGACTTGACCAATGAGAAATATGAAAATAGACATTCATACCTAAAGGGGGGTGGTTCAGTGAAACAGAACAAAGGACCCACTAGATCTGAAAGAGTCGTCCTAGATGATGAAGATGAGGACTTTGTCCCTGAGGATTCTCCTGCTCCTTCCATCGAGGGTACTTCCATTTCCACTGGGAAGAAATCTACTCTATTGAATATGGTCAAGGATGTTGCTCAAGAGTTTGTATCTCAATCAAATCACATGATTGCCATGAGCAAGGAACAAAGGAAGTTAGCTAGCAAGCAGGAGAACTTTCTGAAGAAATCAAGGGATAGGGTGGCTGTGCTCATGACCTTCATTGATAACCTTCACAATGATGAAGACATTGCCACTGATGTTGAAGAGGATGCTGCCTCGGAAGGGAATGGTTCTGATGCCTAGGATTTGTCTCATAAAAACTGCTGCTGCTGCTCATTTATTTTGTCTCATAAACTCTGTTTATTTTGCTACTGTTTGCTCTACTTTTCTTGTCTTGGATGACTGTAATAACTTTGAACACTGATGCACTTTTGGTTATTTAATTGGTTATTTTGACTGTGCACTAACCTTTCTTGCAGGGTTTATAGTGCTATTTTTGTTGATCTTGCATGTTATCCACCCTTGATGACAAAAGGGGGAGTAATAGCAATTAAAAGTTGGTTTTTGAGTCAGTTGATTGATGCTGATAATTTATTGATGCTGCTAATTCTGTTCTGAACTTTGTTTCGGATTAGAACTGAACTTTGTTTTTGCAAATTGTTTTTAATATGCTTTGGCTGTTGTCATGATAAGAAATACTGGGCTGAATATGTGTTGCTAGTTATATAGAATCCCTTAGTCAAGTTACATCTTGAATGGCTCCTTTTAAGCTTAATACAAATAGGAACAAAAAAAGAAAAAGCATAGATTCATGGGGAGCTACTGTTGAAAAGGAAAGGGGGAGCAACACATTAGCAAGCAACATCATTCAAAAGGAGTCTCTAAGACCTTACTCAAACTCATTTCCTTTTGATTGTTGCTTAAATCATGTTTGTCATCAAGGGGGAGATTGTTGAGTTAAGAAATTAACTAAATTAATTAGTGATGACAAACATTATTTTTGGGCAAAATAAATAATTAGTGTTAAGTGTTAATAAGTATATGTTGCTAATTATTTATTTCATATTGCAGGCCAACAAAATCTCAAGCAGCCCAAATGGTATGAAAATGATATAGCAAGGCTGATGGATAAGTAATCAAGCACAGCCTAAGAGAATCAAAGTCAAAGGATCCAATGAGCCAAATGGGTGGCTTAATGAAAACCGGATCCAAGCCTGTATCCATCCCACAAAGCTTCTCATACAAGATAGAAGCTTTCATTCCCTCTCACTTGCTCTCACCACAGCAACGTACACTTCTATAATCAAGTCAAATCATAGCATCAGAAAAGTAAGAAAGAGAAAGAGAGAAAAAGCTTCATCCATAAGCTAGTGACCAAAGAAGCAAGAGAGAGAGAGAGAGAGTGAAGCTTGAAGCACAGAAGCTAAAACAGTAACTCCAAGCTAAATCAAGCTTAAGAAAGGTAATCCATCTCATCTTGCATGCATCAGATCTTCATCCCTTCTTCCCAACGCTCTGCAATATCCGAAAATGGCATTCAAGGGAAAGTGGTTCTCTGCCCTATTCTGTTTCAAATCCACGGCCACAAGAGATTCTTGGGGACCAAGTTGCATCTCTATGGTTCAGATTTGGTTGACCATTGGAAGACAATTTCGGTTACTCCTTATTGGCTTTCGGACAAGTTGGAAAAGTCAGAAGGAAAGTTTCTACTCTGAGGATTAAGGAGAAAAAGTGAATCTGTGGTTGGTGAAGCTCAAGGCTCAAGATGTTGACCTTGGAAGAAGGACCCAGCAACATGCAAGGAGCTAAAAGGAAGTTTTTCTGTTCATTCAGGACCAAGGAAAGGAAACCAGAGTTTAAGAAGTTGAGTTCTGTGAAGGATTCCCGGTGAAGTTCCTCTACTTGGACAATGCTCTCTATCAAAGAAGCATTCTTCCAACACTGAAGAACAAATTCAGAGGTTTGCAAAGCTGGTTTTTCACATAGCTTAGAGGCTGTTGATGAAGTCAATCTCCTTCATGTTTTACTGATTGTAATGTACTTTTCTAAGCTTATCTTTCTGTAATTTCTTGAGAGAAAAGGCAAAGTGAGAAAGTTTAAGAAAAAGCCATGAGTGGAAAAAGGCTGAGAGATACACTTGAGAGAAAAGCCTAGAGTTATTTTCATATTTCTTTAGGTTAGCTAAGTGTCTTGTATCTTGTACCTGTTTGGTATCCCTTTCTTAGTTGGGTTAGCACTAAGGGTGAATAGTTAGGAGTTAGCATAGCCAATGTCAAGTTAGAATAGAACTTGAGAGTGAAATTGGTGTATGTAATTCTGTTAACTATAGTGAAATTCCTCCATAATTGTGGAGGAGACTGGATGTAGGTTGCATAGCACAAGGCAACCGAACCAGGATATATGCTAGTGTTCTCTTTTCTCTTCTCTGCTAAGTTCTATTTTCTGATATTCATGAGACAAAAATAAATTGTCTCATAAATTTCCGCTGCTGAGTTCAAACAGAATCAGAATTGTAATTTTGTTTAAAAAGGTTCATAACAGCAACTAAAAGGAAGGCATAGATTCAACCCCCCTTCTCTAAGCCTACCACAACCTTCAATTGTTATTATGATTATTATTATTATTATTATTATTATTATTAAAATTATTATGATTATTATTATTATTATTTAAAAATTTATTGATTATTACTAGAAATTTAATTAAAATTGTTGTTGTTAGTAGTTTAAGTTATAAGTGGTTGACATTATAGTTATTATTATTATAATTATTATTATTTAGAATTAAGTAAACTGACTTAATATTTGTTTGTTGAGTAACTGGTCATATATGATTAATAATTATGGTTACTTAATTAGTAAGTTAGGGTCGTAATGACTAAATTTGCTAAATAACATATAGTTATGATGTTTCTGTGATAAATTAATAATTGTTAATAACTTGAGTGGTACTTTTTGATTTTGTAGAGTTTACGGATGTTGACGTGTGATCATCCTATACTCCCGGATCGGTATGATGAAAGAGTTGAGGATCATTTAAGGGTAACAGGTTTTTATTATGCGTCCCAGATTGGAATAGTCCAAAATCAGAAGGCATTGGTGAATGCTTTAGTTGAAAGGTGGCATCCAGATACACATACCTTTCACCTTCCTATTGGTGAATGTGCTGTGACGCTAGAAGATGTGGCCTTAATTCTCGGTCTTCCGACGGACGGTCTTCCAGTCACAGGGATGACTATTAGTAGCTTTGATGCCTTAAAGGCGGAGTGTCTCCATCAATTCGGGGTTGCACCAAGAAAGTCAGAGTGTAGAGGGAGCTGTATAAAACTGACATGGCTTCGAGATCTAAGAGAACGCTTACATTTGGTTGATGAGATCAGTATACAGAGGTACGTGAAGTGCCACATAATGTTGTTGATCGGTACGATATTGTTTGGAGACAAGTCTGGAGCATCTGTGCACTGGAAATATCTGCCCTTGCTAAATGATTTTGACAGTATCGGACAATACAGTTGGGGTTCCGCATGCCTAGCCCACCTTTACAGGGCATTATGTAGAGCATCTCGTTATGACTGTAAGGAGATCGATGGTCCACTCATACTGTTGCTCGTGTGGGCATTTATGCGACTACCGTACCTAGCTCCGGTTCCGAGAGAACCCCACAGTTTTCCACTTGCAAATAGGTAAAATTATCTGACGTTGACTCAATAACATCATTTTTTGAATTGAATTGTATTAATAATGAGCATAAGTCATTATTAGGTGGCGTAACTGGGAGCGTGGAGACCGACGCTTTAGGTATCTAAAACTTGCTCACATTAGGAAGGCACTCGATGATCTTCAGGAAGGGCAGGTATATTTTTGGATTATAAGTTTTCGATTCTGGTTTAATGTTATTGTAATTGGATTGTAATAATGAGTCCCGTTAATTTTCATCAGTTTGTGTGGGTTGCTTATGGTGTGGATCGGGTGGATCCGAACATAATCCCTGCTGATATTTACATGCATTCGGTTGTGTGGAGTGCTACGGTGCCATTGGTGTCTTTTGAATGCATTGAGTGGCATGCGACCGATCGGTTTAGGTGACAGTTCGGTTTTGTTCAGGGAGTTCCTGATCAGGAACAGAATTTAGACAAGGCACATGGTGAAGTCCTAACTGGTCCTAAGAATCTTAACTGGGCCACAGCTACGAGTCATTCAACTTGGGTTATGCAATGGACAAACAGGTATAACCACATTCTTGCTGATATAAATAAACTTTATATCAGGTTGTATCTCAGTCCAAATAAAATAAAGTGCTAAAAAGATAATTACCTAAATACTTAAGTCCATACTAATTTATATTTAACTAAACCAATAACAAATTAAAAAAGATTATTATCTACAACTTACCTAAATAAGCACAACAAACAAATTATAATTCGGTATACATTCACATGTCACTTAACTTTCAAATCTACATCAATTATTAGAAAATTCTTACCTTTTTAATAAACATAGCCAATTACGTACCTACACTCGTATATTCCGGAAACTCTGGAACATGCATGGCTTCCAAATCTAACACTCGCATGAAAGATGGCTCCTCAAAGGACACTTCGTTTACGAGTGCATCTGCCACGTCTGTCACATCTGGGGCCACAGTGCCATCACCTTGCTCTTCATCCCCGTCTGGACCGACAACTTCGTAATTGCTTTCAAACTCTTCTTCACTGTCACTATTGTAATCTTCTCGTACAATATTCCGGTCGGACTCAGATTGTTCGAATTCCACATACAACTCAATGAACGAGATTCGGGCACGATTTTCAAAATACATTGAAAACATCTCTTGCAAACTCGCTTCGTCGGTTACATATTTGGCTTCAAATTGGACGAATCCACCGAACACCGGTATGGGATATCTGTATAAAATACAAGATATTTTTCTCGACATCTCAGAATCAATCTTCTCATAGATCACACCTTTGAGCTCTTCAAATGAGATTGTGAAGGGAATAACAACATCTAACGGATTTTCACAAATAAATTTCACTCCTTCAGAAGTTTGTAACAAAATCTGACCAAAATAATACACTTTTAAAAGAATTCTATCATCCATCTCTCTCACTTACCTAAATAAGAACAGAAACTTTAAAACCAAAATTTTTTTACCTCATTTTACAGAAACTAAGAACGACATAGGTAGAAGAAGAGAGGAGAAGAAGTGCTCGAGCAAGAAGAAGAAGAACCAGATCTGAAATCTTCTTCACAACACACACCCTTTCGTTCATATATATATACACCCATAAATCGGATCCAGCGATTACTTGCATCTGATTCAAAAAGTTATAATACTCAAATCGGACCATGCGACTACTACTTTTTTTGTTAACTAATAATTTAAATGCAGCCCTAAATCGGACCCTACGATTACTTATGTCTGATTAAAAAAAACTATGAAACCCTAATCGGACCATGCGACTTCTCAAATCATTTTTTTATCAATTTTTAAACACTCACAACACGGATGGTCCGATTAGGGTGTTGCTGCATTTTCAAATTTTCTCTCCAATGAAATCGGACCATCCGATTTTGGTACCCTATTTATTTATGAAGTAGTCGCACGATCCAACTTCTACAATTTGTTACTGAGCAAAAACCTGCCCCACAATATGGTCTAGTTCCCATGTGACCCATATCCATGCGAAACACAACCATGGTCTCCATAACAAAAAAAAAAGAGCCTCACTTTAAAGTCTAGATGAATATTACATAATTATTGTAATGTAGGGATGGATATTACATATAAAAAGATTCAATCAAATAAAATATATATCAGATATAGATTCTTTTTAACAAATTATATAAATTATACGATAATCAAACATAATTATTGTTGCAGTTATATTAGAAAATCAAATTATCATATCAATAATTAAAAATCTACCTAATATACTAAAATTGGATTTTTTCCCAACTAATGAAAGTGAGGTGTCGACTTCTTATGAATCCATTTTCCCGCCAAAATCAATGCACTATTAATTTTTTATGAATATATTTTTTCATCAAAATGAATGTAATATTTTCATTTCTAAATTTATTTTATAAAAATATCTTTATTATAATTATACTATAATTAGCATTTAAGTAATAATACATAATTATACTAATTTAAGAAAATATCTTTATTATAGTTATATGAAATTAATATTTAATACATTATTAAACTACTTATCAATTATCAATCAAAAATATTTTTAATCATTTTAATTATATTAATAATAATAATGATAATAATAATATAATGTGATAATTATATGATAATGGCACCGGCTATTAATAACCAATTTATATTTTCCTAAATAAATTTATTTTATAAAAATATCTTTATTATAATTATATTACAATATTACAATTAATATTTAATGAATAATATATAATTATACTAATTTAAGAAAATATCTTTATTATCTATCTATTCTATCTATCTACTTAATATACTAAAATTGGGTTTTTCCCCAACTAATGAAGGTGAGGTGTCGATCTCTCATGACTCTGTTTTCCCTCCAAAATGAACTTTCCTATTCTCTATTCTAAATTATTTTATAAAAAATATCTTTATTATAATTATATTATAATTAATATTTAATGAATAATACATAATTATACTAATTTAGAAACATATCTTTATTATAATTATATCAAATTAATATTTAATACATTATTAAACTACTTATCAATTGAAAATACTTTTAATTATTTTAATAATAATAATAATAATAATAATATATGATAATGATATGATAATTGCACCGGTCGTGGTAATCATGATAATAATATTTGATTCTAATCATAAAATGATCAAATCTTATGATATTAATAACACATATTGATTTTAAATATTTTTAGTTATTTAAACTATATTGATTTTAA
>NC_029776.3:38108062-38115317 GCF_000817695.3 Arachis duranensis | reverse complement strand
TGATTTGATTAATTCTTAAAAATATTTTTTTAATTTATTTAATTTATTTAAATACATAAATTATAACTTATTAGTTATTTAATTTTATTACGATAAATATCAAATTCTATTCCGAATATAAATATAAAATTTTATTCTTTCCATTTTTATTTTACCACTATAAAAGACCATATATGCTAGAAGAAAATATCATTCATTTACCAATTACTCTTTTATTAGGTAGCTTTTACAATAATTCTTTTTCTTCCTATGAGGCGTCGTTGCAAGAAGTCAACTATCGTGAACACAAACCACCACACACTCTTCAACTCTCATGCTCATCATTCAGAGCAATATATGATATATTATCCATGAAGCATTTATAAACCATAGTGTTATCATGTATGCATAAATAAAAAAATTCTGTAATTAAACTTAAGTCATTTACCTGTTCGTGTGGTATATTATAGTGTAAAATTACTTTCAATTTGTGTTGTGCAATGATATTATGGTTTAATTTAAGCTTTTGTTTTAGAACTGTGTTATGATTTTATCTCATCATTTTCTCTTAGATATCAGGTTGATGTATTTTTAGTTATTATTATTGAAAACGGATGTGATATAAAATTTGTAAAAAAAAAATAAAATAAAACTCTCACACTCAATTTATTTTATTGTAGTCTTTTATCTCTTCTATTTCTTTTTATTTTCTTCTTATTCATTTTATTTTTTTATATATCATATAATTTATTATAGTTTATACCAATTAATTAATTATAATTCATTATATCAGTTAGTTTAATTCATTAATTTATAATATGCATGATAAAATAGATTATTTGTTACTTATACATTTATTCTTCTAAATCTAGATCTGAATAATTATATTTTTAGTTTTAGTTATGAACAAAATATTATTAATAATAAATGATAATTAACCACTCAAACTTTTAGTCAAAGTGTTTGGATGATTTTTATATTTATTAATATTAATGGTTGATTATTTTTCGTCAATAAATTGTATTATAATTTTATGTTAGTTTATAATTGATTAATGATTAATATTCATGAAGCTATGTTATTCTAAATTTTATATTTTACAAATATTTTATTTAAATGTATTTTAAACATAAAAATATATTATTTTTAATAATATCATACTTTTAATTTTTTAATTATTCTAAATGAATATTTTATCAAATACTAATTAAAGTCATTCTTCTATTTGTTTTTACTAATTTATTATCTAACTATTATATAAAATTAAAATCGTATTAATAAATTTAATATTAAAGTTAATTTGGGTTTTTATTATTTAGAGTGTTTTTCAATCAATAATTTTATACTCTTTACTTTTTTTTTAGTTTCATTTTGAATTTTAATTTAGTACTCAAAGGTAGTGAAATTCTATTGATACTGAAATAAAGTTACAAAAGGGTCTATAGGGTAGAATAAGTAAAATAATGTGATACCCACATTGCAATATCCAAATGAAACAACTTAGGATTTAAAATATTTATCCTTCTCTTTCTCACCGTTTATTATATTATCTATTCTATCTATTCTATTATATAAAAATCGAATTTTTACCTTTAATGATAGAATCAACGTAGCATGCTTCTTCTTTATTTTGTTTAACTCATTAAAGTCAATTCATTATGATGAATTAATTATATCAACTAATTGATTTGAATAGATATTTAAGTATCACACAATTTAAAATTATGTATATTAATTATGTTATTTAATTTTTATGATATATAAATTAAAGAATAAATTAAAATAAGATAATTCATTGCTTATTTAAATTGAATACAACAAATACCAATTAATTTAGTTTGAAGTTTACTATTTTGTAATCTTCTATACATAAAAATGACAAAACAAAATTATAAAAATAATCTTTTTATCGTTTTTGCTATTTTAATTTTATTTTCATTGCTTTTTTTATGTGTAATTTTATTTTACATTAATTTTGTGTCTTTAATAATAAAATATACTCATATTAATTCTCATATAATAATATATTTTTCTCCTATGTTAATCAAAGAATTTTAATAGTTATCAACTACATCTAATAGAATGACTGAGAAGTGAGAATTACGACAAGTTAAACCCAGGTTCAAAATGCTGAAACGAAGGAAAGAAAATAGTGGATATATGATTAGAGAAAAATATATAATAACGAGAAATATACTAAAAATGGATTTTTCCTCCAACTAATAAAAGTAAGGTGTCAATTTCTCATGAATTCATTTTTTCTCTAAAATGAAATCACTATTTTCTCTTCTAAATTTATTTTAAAAAAATATCTTTATTATAATTATATTACAATTAACATTTAACGAATAATGCATGATTATACTAATTTAGGAAAATATCTTTATTATAATTATATAAAATCAATATTTAATACATCATCAACTAATAAAAATGAAGTGTCAATTTCTCATGAATTCATTTTTCTTCCAAAATGAAAGTACTATTCTCTTTTCTAAATTTATTTTAAAAAAAATATCTTTATTATAATTATATTACAACATTACAATTATATTACAAGTAGCATTTAATGAATAATGCATAATTATAGTAATTTAGAAAAATAAAATAAAGTCCAGTAATTTATCTTTCGACTGCACACGTATGTAGAATAACTTTTAAGAAGGAGTCACGTATAGTAAATATAGTCGATGATTGTAAAACTGTATACTACTATTGATATAATATTATTTCAGGTATATGTTTTGCAGGTATCAAAGAAAAGTATTGAGTTATTTTTTAGTGGATTTAAATTATTTATTGTTTATTAGAGAATTTTGTGCATTAGAATTCTCTAACAATTTATTATTTATTTTGAGCTGATTTTGATATGTTTTTATTTGACAATAAAACAACATATAAAAAATTGTTGGTGGATTTAAGTATTACTAGATTATTTATGGTCACATTGAGTATGTTTGATTTATTAAAAAAGTAAATTACTAAAACTAATTAATAACTATTTTAGAGTTAATACATTTAATACTAGATTAAGAAAAAACAAACAATACATAATATGTTACATTTTTATTAACTCAAATTATTATAATTCAAATTAATCTTAACAAAAGAATTTAAAATTATAATTTCAATCTTATCACGCGCATGGCACGGGCTATTACACTTGTTCTATTATATAAAAATCGAATTTTTGCACTTAATGATGGAACTGATGTGGTATGCTCTTGAGGTGTTTCCTAATCTATTTCATTTAATTTGTTAAAGCAAATCAATTATAATTAATTAATTATATCAATTAATTAATTTAATTAGACATTCAAATCTCACCATTTATTATAATTTATATGAATTTATTAATTATTTGATTTGATTGGAGTAAATATCAAATTATTTAATAAATAATACATATGATAATGAAATATATTAATTAATTTAATTAGTTTATTTGATTTAATTAGAGTATATATAAAATTATTTAATAAATAATAAATATGATAACAAAATATATGAATTAATTTAGTTAGTTTATTTTTCTCAATACTATCTATTTATACAAGATCAAATGGTTTTTTACTCATTCACTCTCTTTTCTCTCTCCCTCCCTCCCTTCTTCCCTCCATCTCATGTTTAGGGTATAATTTTTATAATTTATTTAATTTTTGTTTCTTTTATCTTTATTTATCTCTCTCTTTTTCTCCCTCCCTCCCTCCTTTCTCTTTCTCATATTTAGGGTACAATTTTTATAATTTATTTCATTTTTATTTCTTTTATCTTTATTTATCTCCCTCTATCCCTCCCTCCCTCTCTCTTTCATATTTGGAATACAATTTTTGTAATTTATTTAATTTTTGTTTCTTTTATTTTTATTTATCTCCCTCTCTTTCTCCCTCCCTCACTCTCTCTTTCATATTTAGGGTACAATTTTTGTAATTTATTTTATTTTTATTTCTTTTATCTTTATTTATCTCCCTCTATTCCTCCCTCTCTCTCTCTCCCATATTTAGGGTACAATTTTTATAATTTATTTAATTTTTGTTTCTTTTATCTTTATTTATACATTTCATTTTTTTATATTTTTTAAATTTTTGTTTATTTTAATTGTTTATTATTAGGCATATATTTTTTTTCTTTTAGCTTCTGATTAGTAAAAAAGATGTGTCATCTTTATGTTGTTTTTAAATAATCTTACTATAATTTTGTTTTGTAATATTTTATTTTATTATGTGTACTTCAATTCATATATTGTCTTTTTTTGTGATTCAAAATTAATATTTATAAATATGCTATTATTTGTATAATTAATTGAATTATCTTATTCGTTTAAATTTTATTCTATTGAATTAATTATTCAAGGTGCTATCGCTATTTCTATTTTTAAAAATTTTTTAATATTATTTAACAATTCTAATAACATAATAACAATTAAAAAAGACAGAACAAAAAATTTTTTAATGTGAAAATAGGACAAAAAGAATAAATTTATTTAATAATTTTTTCAGGATATATATGTTTTTTATAGATAATTATTGTAAGGCATAAAATTTTTTTAAATTCTAACAATGATTATT
This sequence comes from Arachis duranensis, assembly GCF_000817695.3. Classification (NCBI taxonomy): domain Eukaryota; kingdom Viridiplantae; phylum Streptophyta; class Magnoliopsida; order Fabales; family Fabaceae; genus Arachis; species Arachis duranensis. The sequence goes on along the minus strand of NC_029776.3, from coordinate 38,110,770 downwards.
AAGGATAAATGATTATTATAATTAAAAAGAATATCAATTTAAATGATATATAAATAAAATATTCCAAACATAACAATTTAAAATAGTTACTTTTAAAAGAATATAGTTTATGATATTTAATTTTTTACTGTTTATTAAAAAAAGAGCATAATTACTTAACGATATTTATTTCTTAAATTCACTATGTATGCAAATTTTTTTTGACAAAATTTTATTTATGATGGTAATTCTTCTAATGGTGTAAATGCGGATAATTATATTTTTGCTTTTTGATATAATAAATATATTATTAATAATGAATAATAATTAACTGCTCATATTTTTAATCAAAGTATTTTGATGATAGTTTCTATTTAAAAATAGATATCAATGGATGATTGTTTCTTTAAAAATAAAATGCATTTATGATTTTAGGTTATTTCATAATTAACAATAATACTTGATTATTCTTTTAAAATAAATTACATTATAATTTTAGGTTATTTCACAATAATAATTAATGTTCATAATATTGAATTACTCTAAATTTTTTATTTTCTATCATTAGTAGTTAATTCCAAATTAAAAAGATTATGTTAAATTGTTGAATAGTACAAGTATAATCGGAGTTAATTTAGTTTATTTGTTTATTAATATAATAGATTAAAAGCATAAATAATAAATAAGACAAGCAAATAATTAGAAAGATAAAATGTTAACAATTACTTAAAATAGATAACAAAATAAGTTATAGGGTATTACTTTATTTAAATTATTAATAATTAAAAGAAAAAAAGGTTAGTAATTATTTTTAAAATAGACATTAAATTTAGTTTTATGGTACTAATTTATTTGATTTGTTAATAAAATTTTATAATTTTCAGATTTATATCTACTCAATTTATGTATTTTATTTTATTCTACTTTAACAAAAAAATGAGACGTGCATTTTTATTTATTTATTTAGAAAGTATAGCGAAATGAGTTATATCAATTATAATTAATTATCAATAATTGATATCAATTAATTGATTGTATTAATTTGTAAAATGAATAACGTATAATAAATGTTGTGAAATTAATTATAATAAATTAATAATTAATAAATAAAAAACTAAAAGGAACTTTTTTTATTGCTTTTTAATGGCTACACGTTTTTATGATTTCACTTTCCTTTTATCTATTCCTTTCACATTTATTTCTTTTAATTTATTGAACTAAATCAATTATACTAATTATTTGTATTAACTAATTAAGTACTTAAAAATATTATAAAAAATATTTTTAAAATGTATCCTTAAGATACAAATTAACTAAATTATTTTTTAATTTAATGTATTTGATTCATTCAATTGTATTAATTATAACTAATCAATTATGTAATTTGATTTGATTAGGATAAATATTTCATCATTTAATATTTTATTAGATTCAGTAAATTACATTAATCATAACTTCAAATATTTAGTTAGAGTAAATATCAAATTATTTTAAATTTTGTTTGATTCATTAAACCAATTTAATTATAACTAATTTATTATTTAATTTGATCGATATAATATTAAATTATTTAATAAATAATATATAAAGCAATGAAATAAATGAACTCAATTAATTCAATTTATTATATTATTATTTTATATATCCCTTTTTTTTCTCTCTATTTTCTACTTCAGGTAAAATATTTGTAATTTTTTATTTTTATTTTTTTATCTTAATTTTGCTAATATTTTTCTATGATTTTGTTTTATATTAATTCTTTTTTATTTATTTTGATTAATAATTCTTAAGGGTATTCTTATTTTATTTAAAGATAATTTTTGTAATATTTTTATAAAAGTTGATTAAAGGTTTTCAACTCTATCAGGATATAGAAGGTTTTCAAAGAACAAGAGAATGATATGAATTTGCAGGAATTCTAAATGTCCGAACTTATGATATTACGATGTTGTTTCAGTTGGTTGTCGTTACGAGAATGACTTTAATCTATTAGTGTCTAAGGACTAAAATAGATTAAATATTATTTAAGTAATTTATTTTTAATATTGGTATTTGATTAAATTAGTTTTAGAGAAATTTAAATTGTTGACTTAATTCATATATTACAACTATTTTTTAATATATTATTTTTATTTTTTTAATATAAAATTTCTTTTTTTCTGATTTTTAAGTTTATTTTCTTTCTTGGATATATATATGTATCACCTTTTTTCTCATTTTATATTTCATATTAGTAATGTAATTATTAAAAAAATGTATTTAAAAAAAAGAAAAAATATTAAAACATCACTATTTAAAAAAAGGAAAGATACATGAAAAAAAAGAAAAATAAAAAATTAAAACATCACTATTAGAAAAAAAACTGTTAATATGCGTATGAATAAGGCCGAAATTCAGGAATATATACGGGTATAAAAAATAAAAAAATATTGCACGATTGTAGAATAAAAAATAATCATATATATAACGAAATAATTATAACAAAAAAATAATTAATATATGTGATTTAAATGTTTTTAATAACCAGTAACATGGAGTTTAACAAAATATAATTCATATATTTTTTTTATTTATGTATATGTATAGAATTATTTATGTATATGTATATATATTAAAAAAAAACTATCGTGATATATATATATATATAGAGAGAGAATTATTTAACAAAATTATATAATATATACGTATACATAAATAAAAAAATTATTATAATTTATGAAAATTATCCA
>NC_029776.3:38066389-38108007 GCF_000817695.3 Arachis duranensis | reverse complement strand
AATAATAATAATAATAATAATAATAATAATAATAATAATAATAATAATAATAAGGTCTACATGATACATGCATTATATTTTAAAAAATGTAAAATATATTTAAAAAAAGAATAGGGTATCAATAATTAATTGTGATTAATATCAACATCAATAATTAATTCTAATAATTATTTTTGTACGACTAAAAGCTACATATAGTATTTTTTTGTAGAATAAAAAAAGGTTGTGATTCATAATATTTTTATAAAGTTATATCGTATGGATAAGATAACAAATTGAATTTTAATTAATATGTTTTATTTTCAGATCATATTTTTCATTAATTATCTTACTTTTTATATTTACAGTAAATATTGAATATAAAAAAATAATATTGAATGTTATCTATTTTATTTATTTAGAGTCATAATTAAATTTGATTATAATTATAACAAGTATCTAGAATTAATAATAATATGATATTATAATTTTAAGTTGTATAATATAATAAAAAAATGTAACAATTTATGTATGCTTTCTATATAGTAATGATATTATATATATATATTTATATATCTCCTCTTTTAGCTCTTTCCTAAAAATATTGGCATATAATTAATGTAGATAACATATATTGAGTAAGTATCTCTATTGAATTAATCATAAAAGTTAATAAAATATAATGGCATAAATTTCACCTAATTATAGCAAGTATTTCCATTGAATATATATATATATATATATATATATACCTAAGGTTATTATTTTTCATACCTAAGGGCTACTAATTACGATTCTGTTAACAGTGTTACCTATGGTGTGGTAGATTATGTAATAAAAAAGTTGAGAAAATAAAGATAAAAATTATAAGGTTATGAAAAGTTCCATACAAATTTGACAAAAACAAGACGACTTACAAGTTATGAAAAGTCTCATCCAAATTTGACAAGAACAACACGACTTAGTTAGAAATGGTTTTTATGGATGATAAGATAAGTTGATTATTTTCCATGATTCTTTCAAGTGATGCTAGGTCCATTTTATAAATATTTTTTATTTATATTTTAAATTTATTTGACAAGTAAACCCTCGCACGAATTAAAGAAAGTGCAATTTTATAGATTCATAAGTGCTAATAGTCTTTATATTTAATTTGTTTTATAGTGTGATAATATAGCCAATATATTTGTTGGTGGATTTAACTATTACTATATTATTTATGATCATATTCAGTATATATGTGTGATTTAGTATATATGTGTTATTTATCGAAAAAAGTACATTATTAAAACCGATTAATAACTATTTTACAGTTAATTTAATTAACATATTTTTGAATTAATCTAATTAATATTAAATTAAAAAAATAAACAAACAATGTTACTTTTTTATTAATAAAATTATTATAATTTAAATTAATTTTTAAAAAATAATTTAAAATTATAATTTCAATCTTTTTACGTGCATGGTACGGGTAATTACACTTGTTTATTTTCTAATTTTAACAAGTTGTGATTTTTAAAATTACATAAATTTTAAATTAATTTATTATATTCTTGCCTAGCAATTATTATGATTATTGAATTATGTTCTAACAGTTAAATATATACAATGGAGTATTATTTGAATTTTTTTTGCATCCTTTATTTTTTTATAGATATAATCTTATTTAAAATGTCAAAAGACAACGTGGAAACTAAAAGTCTAAACTGAAATATTAGTTTTTTGAAAAAAATGTGCAGTGTATGTATATTTTTTCATACACATTGAGATATTTATTTATTATTTCATTTTTTATTTTTTAAATTCAAATATTTTGTAAATATTTTTTTATCAAAGATAAAAAGACTGGAACCACGATTTTTAAGTGAATATAAAGAGATTATACCATTTTAGATAGAAAAAATATATGGAACCAAATCCTAATCAGCCAAAAATTAAACAACTCAATTAGTTATAATTATTTTAATTAATTTTATTCATTTATAATTTGAAATATTTGTTATTAATGATTTTTAACGCCAAAATCAAATTTAAAGTGATACATTAAGAAGAAACTAACGGGAATCACGGTGAAACTTCAACAACGTGAACGTCACTCTCTCTCCCTCTCTATGGCTGCGGTTTTCTAGGAGCTCTCATCTAAACAGCAAATAAGCACCAACCTCCTCCGTCCAAGGCCGGCGCCACCGCAAGTCCCTCCATTATTCAGGCAGCGTCGTCCAAAACATCGTCGCCGATCACTTTATGCCTCTTCTTCTTATCTTCTATTTAATTTTAAATAATTTTTTTAATTAGTTTTTTATGTTTTTTTATGCTACATTTTGGATGATTCTTTTTTATTAATTTTGAATGCTTCTTTTTCCTATGTTTTGTATGTTCTTTTCTTAGAATTTGAATGATTCTTTTTCTTATGTTTTGAATGTTTTTTTTCTTAGGATTTTGATAATTATTTATCTTATGTTTTGGTGTTTTTGTTATTTGAAGTTTCAAATTTTTTTAAAAAAAAGAAGAATTAGGATTTGTATAATAAATGGTAAAAGGTGAATTAGAATAAGAAGAGGTAATTAATAATCATTAATTTTGTATTTAAAAAAAAAATTAAATAATCACTAATTAATGACAATTAATTAACATAAAATATAATTCAAAAATATTTGTTGGCTTATTGTTGGCTAGACCCTTCTTAATTTGCTAGCAAAATTCAGATAGATATAGTTATAGTTCGTTGGCTTATAAATGTTTTTTTTTATTTTGTCTTTGTATAAATAACAAATGATATACCAGCTTATTTAGATAGGTTAAATAAAAACATTTTAAGACATTAATATATATATATTTCCTACTGGACGAGTAAACGCCCTAGTTTATACACAACGGGTCTCCAAAAACTACGATCATTACCTTTCAAATTTATTGACTTGGTTATAAATTAAAGTTATATACATGAGTCATGACTAGAAAACGACTAAAAGAATTTTGGAGAAGAATCACAATGTTTAGCTTTTAAAACATGTCGAATCTCTCATTCGCAAGTAGTTAGAGCCCACTCCCTCACTCAGAAATCTCTCTTTAGGTCGCTCCTTTCTAGCTCACAATCATGTCTAGATTCATTCATGCCTAACTAGAATAATTTGTTAGAAACAACTCCATTACTACGTAGATTTCTCCATGGCCACAAAAGAAACATAATTCATTCACATACAAATTTAAATTGTTTTATTTCCCACAACATAAATCTATCCACTATAAATATAGTCGTTGTTGTGCATTTGTCTAGCCAGGACATGTAGAACAGAAGCATGTGCAAGGNNATTAAATTAATTTGTTGGTTGTGTCCTGGAGTTCCTCTGAACGCTTCATGTGACCGAGGGTCGTCGACCTAGTCCTTCCTCTCAATGAAGTGTTTGGGGGAACTCTTGGGTACAACTTACAACACTACGTACTTATGAAGTTCCTCGTAGGGACTCATTGCAATTTGTGAGTTGATAATAACTCAAGGTAATTTGCATCGACTCCTTACGAGATTATATAGCTGATGTTGTACAAGGAGTTTGTATGCTTGATCTACTAGTGTTGTTTACCACCCCAAATTTTTTCTCCTTTATCCACGTTTCATGCTACATGTTAAATTATGAAACCATTGACATGGATGAACAGTGTCATGTGTCCATACTGGTAATTAAGTGCAGTTACTTTTCAGAAGTCAAATTTTGGAACTTCACTGTGAATCGATTAACCACACGAATGCTTTTGCGTACATACCCCAGGCTGCGTTTGATTTGATTTTGTAGACAAGACAGAATATGATATTAAGATAGAGATAATAAAATAAAAATATTAAAAATGAGCTTTTATGTATTATATTTAGATATAATATATAAAACACTGTCTTGTCTTCAGTATTTATATCTCTTTGTCCAAAGGTTTTTTAAATATTTACTGTTTATATCTTTGTGTCATATTCAAAAAAACAATCGCAATCTTATAAATTTTTATCTGAAAATGAAGAAACTACATTGTAATTATCCTGATATCTATTTCACTTGCTCCACTATCATTAGAATTTTTAATAATTTATTCATATTTTATGTATGTAATTTATTGGCCTACTATAAATTGTTAGATGTAATTTTAATCTGCTTTAAATTAATCTTTTGATCTATCAAATTAAAAAATATGCACAAAAAAGAAAAAGTTAACCTGTGGACGGGTACGGATGTAAATACTTGTAATAAATAGTAGCAATGTACAGTACTGTGAATATGAGATGTTCATTCTTTCAGTGTATGCTCCTTGCGGATAAAAGCTACAATACTGTGAAGATGGAGGTCGGATGATGGAAAACAGAAAGTGAAAAACGAAAGGGATGTTTTCATTAACGAAGTCTTGATGAAGAAACCAACCATTTACTTGGTAATTGTGAGTGACAGAATGAGGAGTTGTGATTTTCCTAGGGTTTCAGTTTCGATTGTACCATGAAGTAATGGCTAATGAGATCAGTCTATATTATTAGATTTAGACTTATTTTAAAAGTGTGTTGCAATAAGTTTAGCTTTTAATTCAAATATTTTAGAAGAGGTAACTTTAATTTAACTTCTGCTTTGTTAAAACGAAAATGTCACTTCGGCTTCTTTCCCAAAAAGTCATCAGTATATGTAGTGATATTGCTTTATCTATTAATGTAACTTTTACTTTAGAATTGTTTTATTATATTTTCTTATTATTAGTTTTATTTGAATTTTCATTCAATTAAAAAATTTACATTTTTTAAGAATATTTAATTTTAATACACTTTTATAAGGAAGTTTTAAACGCGATTTAATTACGTGCATTATGTAAAAAATTCTAAAAATTAGTTTGTTCAAAATTATGTTCAAAAATAAAAAAATTTAATCCGAACAAACCCAAATTATAAAAACATCATGATCAAAATTTACCAAAAAAATCCTAAACTCTAAACTCAAATTCTAAAATTTCAAATCTTAAAATTCTAAATTATAAATTCTAAACTCTAAATTCTAAATCATAAAATTTCAAACTCTAAATTTTAATTAAATCTATTCCGACAATTACCTAAAACTGGTTGTTTTTAGGCTTGAACGTAAGGTCCAGATTTCTTTTGGGGCAGCGTCCTACTTTCACCATCCGAGTTTCTCGTGAGAATGTGAGAGTGGTACCTGCAAGAGACTCCAATATTTAAGTTAGCATATATTTTAGGCAGATTTTTAGTGAATTGGATTCTAAATATATACCTGAGAGTGTCGGTGTACTTATAGGAGAGTAGATAACCACCTTTTAATGTAATTTCATATTTGTTAACTGTTTTCTTTTTCTAGAGAAGTTGTTGAAATCTTTCTTCTAGATAAATAGAAGATATCTTAGGAATTAGTTGCATCTTTAAATAAATAGGGCTAATCTGTTGGCATCGCATCCGACTTATGTGAGATTGGATAAGTATGGATGAGGCCGATTTATTTCAACGAGCTTTTATTTATTTTGGACCTGACTTTATTTTTTGGGTTAAGTATGAACAAAATTTTTAATTCTAAGTTATAAACTCTAAATTCTAAACTCTAAATTTTAAATTTTAAATTTTAAACCCTAAATTATAAATTAATCTCTCAATAAAAAATGACAAAAAGAGTATTCTATTAGTTGAAATATGAGAACAACAAATAACCAATCACCCAAACCATACGAGCAGCAAATGACAACATAAATAAGTAGTTCAATTGAAAATGATGACAAAACGTGAGTATCAAGGAGAAAAAATAACAAACCGAGAAAATGGAGAGGAACTTGGTAGGGAGTGGGTATACTTAGGGCTGGTAATGGATATGATAGAGTAGGATTTAGACTTTATTCTAATTTTACTTATGGGTTGAAAACTTTTTAAAATTCTACCATACTACCGCGAGTTGAGAATCTCTCAACCCTAATCTTACCTGTACCCTAAAGTTCTAAATCCTACTCTACTTGATTCTACCCGCAGAAACAAAATTTTTTTTTAAATAAATATAAAATTCAACCATTCCAAATTTCATACATATTAATAAAATAGAAAATAAAAAATTAAGTTTAAATTGAAATTAAAAACAATATAATTTTAAAGAAATCCAACATAAAATTACAAATAATATGATCATCAACTAGCTTAATAATTATTTCAAGTTTTTATAAAAAGAAGATTGTGACTACAAGACTCACTTTTTTTACTATATATATAATATATTAAGGATGCGGGTAGAATAGGGTTGGGTATATCCTAAACCCGTACCCTACTCTACCCACAAGCAAATTTACACCCTACCCTACTTTATTCACAACGAATAAGATAAACAATCCTATCCGAACGAGTTGGTCCAAATTAAATACCCACAGATAAGATATATATTACCAGCTCTAGGTATACTCCTCTTCCTCTTCCGCTTCCCATGTCCTCATTTAGGAAAATTTCTAGCATTTCCACTTCAGCCCTATAATAGATTTTCGTTTAATTCTCTTTGTGAAATAGGTGGATATTCTCAGGAATCTATGGATATTAATTTTTAAAAAAGTAAAAAAAAAATCTAACACAATTGTAATATAATCTAATATACTTCAACCAAATTTATTATATTAAACACAATCTAAACACAAATTTAATACAATTTACATACATACACATAAAATTTACTATATACACACTAAAAACAAATGAAATAAAAATAATTTTTAATAAAATAATATAACATAGGTTTTATATTTAAATGGGAGTATTTTAATAATTTCACTTTTTTGTAAAAATTTGGTAGATTTTTGTGAGACATATCTTTACTTCTGATCTTTGTTTTCGTGACATTTTCATGAATTCCCGTTAAATCTTCTCACAAATGATACCTATTTTTTCAAATATTTTTGTCATTCCTAAAAGAAGTTCAAAAGTGATAAATTTGTTATTATTAAATTCAAATTAAATTTAACTAAGTATAGTTTTCTTAAAAGTATGAAGATGTGTGATTTTATTAAAATGAAATTATTAGATAGAAAGGCTAAACGAATGCTGATATATATTAAAAAATAAGTAGCATTTCGATTCAATTATTCACTGTTGCATTAGTTATATATTATAATATTCTTTTATTACTAAAATATCATTTAAATTTTTAATATTAACGATGTAAAACAATTTGACATTACTATATGCTACTTAAGCCCTAAATTTGTAACTGTTAAACAAAGTTGAGAAGTATAAGGCATTAACGACGTTGGAGTTACATTATATGGGAAATAATATATTTGTAAGTCTATTATTGATGACTACATATGGTGTAGGTTATATATATCTTTCTTTTATTTATTTATTTATTTATGTATTTTAAGGATTTAATGTATGGTAAAAAATGGTTTTTTAGACACTTCAAATATTTCTTCAAGGAAATTAATATCATCACTGGCCTTAAGATATTCAATGTTTGGCCAGATACATTTCATCTAAAATTAGTTAATATTAATTAATTTTTTTATTTTAAAAAATTTACATTTTTTAAATGATTTAAAGTTTAAGAGAGTTGAAAGTTTATGATTTTATAGAATTCAAAATAAATAATTAGCTAATATTAACTAATAAAAATTTACATATTTTGCAACAACAGTATCAGCATTTCGTATTTGTTCTAGCCGAGTTTAATAAGGGTTGGGGTCCATATTGCAGGCTACCGATCCGACGGATTCTTGATCTGTACGTGCAAAAGTGATTCGTGCGTCACTTTACCCTGTAATGAAGACTTGAATAGTTGTTGGAAGCTTCCAAGCGAACGGGTCCAAGTCAAATGGTCCACCCGAATATAAGGTATAAATGGAGAGGGACCTACTCCTCCCCCAAGGTATGCCATCTTTATCTTAATTAACTGTCTCTTTGTATAGACACTTACTTTAATATCGGAATATTCTTATAGATGGCCCCACCGACGATCGTGGCAGCATTCTTCCCCATACAACTCGCGTTCAGGTCCATATACATTCTCATTCCTATTTCTTGTTCCCGACCCGATATCTAACTGACTCCAAATCCTTACGAGCAACCGAACAACACTCAATAATGACAAGAAATTAAAATTCTTCAATCTTCAATAATAACATTACCAACAAATGAAAATCATTGTTATTTAACAAAAAAATAATTACCTATTTTGTTGTCTTTGGAAGGAATGCTCTACTGAGAAGTGATACGAGAATTAAATTGTGGTCTTTATGTTAGGGAGGAGGTGCTGGAGAGAATTTTTGGCGTGGTTGTTGAACAAGCATGATCAATGCTACGAGAAAGGTAAACAAAGGAGAGGATGGGAAAAAAAGAAAAACTGTAATACTCTAATTATCAAAATGTTACGTTTCCGGCTGTGTCACTCTGATTGCTCGGGTATTACAACGACTCTTATAATATTTAATACTAAAATATGAGCCTGTTTAAACTTAAACCGTTTTTTTCAAAAGACCGTTTAAAAGGTTACATAACTCCATACTTTCAACCATACACATACATATACACTGTCTTAACTTACAAGCTTTACATAAAATAAATCATATTCCTCTTACAAACTGTGAAAGATAAAGGCGAGGGAAAACATAATATCTAAAACAATACAATACATCATATAAAAGGAAAATAGAATAAACTCTTCGTGACTTCCTCGTCCATATCCTGAAAAGAAAACACTTGTAGGGGAGTGAGAACATCGTCCTCGAAAGGGTTCTCACTATAGGATTGCAGAATTACTATAATAGGATACGTGAAAATAAAACCGTTACAGTGATTAATAACCGCCTTATGCATCTTTCAAAACCAAAGATTTACCATTAAAAACCTGAAATCCTTTTTGAAAGAGGAAACCGTTATTCCTTAAAAAATTCAAAAGCCTTTCAAAAGGTTTTTTCTAAACAACATGAATGATCAACCTATTTCAAGCATAGGTTCATTAAGTCTATGCTGAACCAGTTTATTTTTTCATACTTTACTAAACCAGAAACACAAACCAAACACAACCTTCAGCCTATCTCATAATCAACCACGGACTTGGGCCCAAGCAACTCAATCAACAACTAGTTCATCACAATTCAACCAATTTTCACTCACAAACACAAATAAGAAGGTTCAAACACAATCAAGCAGTTATATCAAGTAGAGCAATTAGCAATTAAACATAACTATTCACATAGGCAAACCAATTACAATATGCACATCCAAACAATGTCGTATAAATGCATATGATGCATGCCTGTCCTACTGGCCATGAGCTCACACGTCGGTTATGTTGCCAGACCCGACTCGGATAAGCGGGATTAAACCACCATCCTTATCTGTAGGTTCCACAAGCAAGTGGGACTAAACCACCATCCTTGCTCGAAACACGCAAGCGGGATTAAACCACCGTCCTTGCCAAATAATTTATCAATATGTGAGCGGGACAAAACCACCATCCTCACTACAGGCGGGATAAAACCATCATCCCTGCATAACGGTTTGCACACTGAGCAAGCAGGATTATACCACCATCCTTGCCAGGCCAAAAATTCTCATCATATTTTCAGTAACACCCACAGTTAATCAGACTCAAAATCTTATTTCAATATTCATTCTTGGCTCAATTTCAAATCACAAACGTATTTAGTTCACATCTTGCCAAGAATCACTTTTCTTAAGTGAATTTTCTTTAAAGAAAAACTTCCAAACAACTTCATAACCAAGCCAAATTAAAAATATCTTCTGAAAGACTCAAAATCACTCATTTTCAAATCATCCGCTCCATCACTTTGAAATCAAGAGTTATTAATTAACAATCTTGGCAAAAACTCAAAACTCTAGAGAAGAATAACCAGCCTCATTTTTTAAACTCTTCAGAAATTCTCGGAATCATAGTTACTTAAGTTGAAATATAAATTAGAGTAAAGATTTAAAATCAAAATCAAAGCATGTAAGTCAAGAGTTCCGAACCAGTTTCGAAACCAAAATTATTTTAGGACAAAAAACCAATGTTTTTTCATTCTTAAATCGAAAACTTTCCCAAAGACTCAGAATTGTTTAGTCAAAATTTAAAAAATACTTTAAGAGCAATACAAAATTAATTAATCAAAGTTTAATTTCTTTCGAAAATTCGCTAAACTCATCCAAAGGTATTTCTTTAACCAAACTTCAAAACATAGGCCCCTTCATATTTAAATCAATCGGGAAACATAAACTTTTCTTAAACAGCTTAAATTCAAAACACCAATTTCTTAATAAATCAAGAACCAATTAATAGAACCTCTCAAATCCAAATTCTTTTCTAAATCACATTTTAAAACAGAATCTTAATTTTATAAAAATTCGACAGCATCTCCTCTAAAACTTGGACTTTGCCACCCTTTTCGGGTCCCAACCAAACCTTTCTGCAACCCCTTCCACGGGTTCAAAACCAAATCAGTTTAAGTCAGACTAATTCCAAAAGTTCATATATATAATTCTCATTCTTCAAGAAAACAAATTCAACTCAATTCATTATCAATAAACCAAACTCGTTTTCAAGACTTCAGAGGAAATAACTTTAAAGAAACACTTCAAAAACAGTCTTTTTTCACAAAAACGAACAATAATCAAATCAAACAAGCATTCACATCCATCCAAGATAACCAAACAACACACAATCCTTATATAATCACTAAAAATACATTTCTCACATGGATATCCATATATAATAATTCCAATTTATAAAGTAATTTTCTAAAACAATCCCTACCTCGATAAGCAAAGCCATAACCCACACGTGTCAACTGAACTCTTTTTGCTCAGCCCGAAATCAACGGCAACTTAGGCCTCAGCCCCTGATCTCTTTTACAACAAACATAGCAACTTTAACCACGGCATGTAAGAACCGAACTCAAACCTAAAGCATTAATGTTGCAAGGACCTTAAAACATATAATAGAATAGTGATTAAAAGAAATCGGAACAAGAAAAGGCTTACTAAATCTATGAGTATCCAAGAAAACGGAACAGCAGCGACTCCGTTGATAACGCGGCAGCTTGATGTCGCATGCACGGGTACTGAACTTAGCATGCAAGAACCACAACTCAGCCCTATATTACCATCATCTCAGTTACTCTAATAGGCTATGACAAAAAACTAATTTCAAAGGTTTCAGAGATGATAAGGCGTACCGAGGAAAAAAGGACTTCAGTGGCGGTTTCCGGCGACAGAGGCAGCGAGGAACGGCGACGAAGGCACGACGGTCTCCCTCCCCTGTGTGCACTCTCCCACTCTCTTCATCGGATCTCCTCCATGGATGACGGTGACTCTGACATCACGATGAGGACAACGGCGGCACAGGTACAACAGCGGTGACGGCGGGGTTTACGGACGTGACTGAGTGCAGCGATCCCCAAGCCTGCGACCTGCTCCCTCACTTGCGACCACTCTCTCCTTGCGACTCTGTTCCTAACGGCGACATAGCATGGTGCGGTGCGATAGACGGTGGCTGTGGCAAGGCGGCGGTCCTGAGCAACGCGGCGGTGGTGTGCGAGCTCCCTGTGCTGGTGCGGTCTTCTTCCTCTCCTCCCCTTCTCCGCGGCCCCTTCCCCTTTCCCCATTCTTCTTTCTTTTTCTTTCTTTCTTTCTTTCTTTTTCTGGTGTTTCTGCGTGTGTGTGTATGTGTGCTTGTGGGAGTGTGAGTGCCGTGTATGTGAGAGGTGAGGTGAGTGTAGAGTTAGGGTTTTGTGTAGGTTAGTGTTAAATTAGGATTTTGGGTAGTTTAGGAAATCTAAATAAAAATAGGGTAATAATATAATTATATAAAATAAATGAAAAGATAGAATAATAATAAAAAATTAAATTAAATATAAAGTATCCATTACTAAGAATATCTTTTAATTACCAATCTTTAAATAATTTTTTTAGTTAAATACCAATTTAGTAAAAATTGGAGATAAGTAAATTAATTCTTCTTTATTTGTAAAACAAGATTAAAAATCTAAATATTTAAAATTAAGACATAGAAAATATTCACTATTTTTCAATTATAAGAACTCTAAATAATAAATAAGAACATACTCAACTTATATATAAAAATCTCTAAAAATATAATCTTAAATAAATATAATAAATCATAAATAATTTATTAATAATTTTTTAAAATTTGAGGTATTACAGAAACATGAGAGAAGAAAGGGATAAGGTAAGAAGTTAAGAACCAAAGATGATTAGTGATGAAGGAGAGAGTAAGATAAAAAGCACTATGCTAATCTAAGTCTGGACGAGCACGAGTGTTTGAGATTTTGAGTGAAAGACTGAAAGTAAGTGACTATGTGACCTAACTCCTATGACCTTGACGTAGAACGATTAACGCTACATTTGTTTTCTATGCAGGTCTAACCGGACGGGGTCGGAAACCCGAGCCTTGGTCTGAGTCTAATTTAATTAATTAGCTGTTTTATTTATTAAAATTTTAGGTTTGATCGTTTTACAATGAAGCCGAATTAAATTATTCCTAAAGTAATTGAGTCTGTATTAGGTCTTTAGGTCGGATCGAGTCTTAGGGAGTTTAAATTCCCACAAAATTTTTTTAACAATAGGACTAAGTGACTAACTGGTTATCACCACCACTACCACCACCTTATTCATCTTCATCATTATCATTTTTGCTATTTCTATTATATAATCATATTTTATCATCGTTGTTATCTCTGTATCATTGTCATTACCAACCTAATACCATCAACATTAATATTCTTTTCTCTTATTTTTTATTTGATGTTATTTTTCCTTTTTAAATAATTTTCATACTGTAGTTACTTTTTTTTTCTAATCGTATTATTTTAAAATAAAAAAGTTGAAAGATAAAATATTCCTTTTTTAAGACAGAAATCGCAGTGTTTACTCTATAATTATCATCGTCATCACCTCTTTATGTTTGTTGGCGTTGCTATAAAGTTGATGACTAGAAATTCAAAAAGAGTGAAAGATGCAGGTATAATGAGGAAGAATCTAATATTGGCTTTATACATAGTGAAAGATGTGACAATAACAATAAATGGAAAATGGTATCTGTCTTAGTTTCTCCATCTTGGCTAACATCATGGCTAGGTTCATAGATTTCTCCATGCCCACAAATACACACCTTTTTATTTTGTTCCTCCAGCATGCATAACTCTACAAATCTCCACTCTTGCTGATGAAGAAACATTATTGTGTAAGCAAGGAGTTGGGGAACTCTTGCATTCAACCCACATTATTATTCTTAAGATTTTGTGAATTTGAACAGCGATTTTAATAGAGCAGATTCGAGAAGATCGATGTATGTGTTCTGAAGAAGAGATTCTGCAGAGTTGTGAGGCTGCTATTCTATTGCATCATTAACTTCTGATGATTTGACTTCTCAATATATATAAACCCTAAAATTTGAACAATCGTCTTCTTGTATTCTAAATTTCTTGCCCCATTGATATATAATGATGCTAAGTGAAAGAGTTAAACCGATACATTTTTGTAGAGAGAAAAGCATGCGTTATATTTGTAACAATCACTTTTCCATTATCAATATAAAATTTAGATTCCTCGTTTTCCCTAATTTACCTCCAACAGTCCATGTATTTTTCTCAACATGTGTTAATAAATCATGTGTAAGCATCGAAGGTTCATTGTTAGGCTCATTACGAAGGTTCAAATTCAAATATACATCATTTCATCAATATAATAAAGAAAACACAATAATGTGACCAAATCATTTTAATAATTAAGTTTAACTAAATTAGTGTAATAGTTTATGAATTGATAATCAGATACTATATTATGAAAAAAAAAAGAAATGATAAAAGAACAAAAAGAAAATTTTAGTTGAATTTAATTAAAAAAATAATTTTGTTATCTAATAATTTTCAAAGAAAAAATAAAAAAAGAACAGGTAAATATCTCACACCAGCCAGCGCATGAATTTTAGGCAACTAATTAATTAGTAAACCCATCAATTTGAAAGGTTGAGATACATGGCAGCAAATTAATTTTGGACACCTACTCAAATAAAAATAGTAAAAATAACTTTTTATGAAAATATTTTGTTTAAAAGTATAATTTATTTATTTAGTCATATTTTGAATAAAGACAATACTTTTATATCATATTAAAATTTAATTATATAATCTATCATCCAAAAATAAAAAAAATTATATAAAGACAATTATAAAATTTTTATTGTAGTATTCACTTTAATTTTGAGCAACTTTAATAGATAGCTCGGGATACCATATCTTCAATTTCAAACTTTATTTTTATCTATGGCAATTTAGCGCGGTATATATAAAAGTCTTGTGTAGAGGCTAAGCGAATAAAAAAGGTCCACATGATTACATTTGAAATTAATTTGCCTATATATAAATAACGTATAAAACTTTCATGTTTTCATATAATTATTTCAAAAATATTTTATAGATAATAAAAATTAATTATTAAATAAATTATTAGGTATTAATTAAATTTAATTTATATATATCTTTTTTAATAGAATAATTAACTATGAAGATAATTTTTTTTAGAATTTGATGTTATAATAATTAATCAAATCTCTTTATAATATAATAATTAAATTTGTTTATAAACAATAATAAACTTTAACTACCAGCATTGTCTCTTTTGTATTTTTATTCGTATTTTAATTAAATGTGAGTTAAGTTTGATTATATAAAACTTGATTAAAAATGTGAAAATAAAATTGTTCAGTACTCCTATTTAAATGGTTGATTGATAACTATCTTTTGATGTTTATGTAACATAGTTATAGTTATTTTTAGAACAATAATTTTAAATACGAAATGACTTTTTAGCCATAAATTGACTAACATCTCAACATTACAATTCCAATTTTTTTTCTTTTTCCTTCTCAACCTCTGCTGCCGTGTATTTGTATTTCTTGAAATTTGAAGGTATGCTTTTAAATTTTAGATTTTTGCAGCAGCTTCACATACATTGACTGAAATACCTTTATATCCGAAGCAGAGCTTTTAAACTTTAATTTTTAGACAACTACTCAAATGAAAATGAAGATAATAAAAACATCTTTTTATGAAGACACTTTGTTAAAAGTATGACTTATTTATTTAATCACATTTTAAACAAAAATAACATTTTTATAAATATCAAAATCTAATCATACAATCCATCATCTAAAAATCAAAAAGTAATATTTTATATAAAGACAATGATAAAGTTTTCATTGTATAGTATTCACCAAATTTTTATACTTTGAACAATAGGAAAACTCTACTATTTCTATTTATTATTCCAAAATTTAAAGCTTTGAACTATATTACCACAGGTCTAACAATCTTTTGAGATATATTAAATATTCGATAGCATCAATTTCATTAGGAAAGGACCGATTCCCACCAATTGAAAAGAAATTAAAAGGGCATGCATTGATGGTCACCTCTTATATTTGCCCTAGATATAAAGTTCATCATGATGACTATATGAAAATGACGGAAAATAATAAAGGGGCTTGAGGAATTAAGGATCTCATTATCCTCATGTTTGAATAACTTTAATCTTTATGCAACTAATGAAGTTTCTCTTGGTCACCACCCACCTTGTCTAACATCATGACTAGGTTCATAGGTAGAGAGGAACCTTATTACGTGGATTTCTCTATGCCCACATATATAACTTAATTCACACCTTTATTTTATGTCCATTATAAAGAGAACGTTGTTGCTCATTTGTCTAGCCATGACACTAACTAGTAGCTAGTGAAGCAGTGCAAAGGGTTAATGATTTGTTGGTTGTCTCTTGGAGTTCCTCTGAACGCTTCATGTGTGTGCTAGCTAGTAACCATTTGCTATAACATATATAGTATGTTCTTCAAATGAAGTGTTTGGGGGAACTCCACGGTGCATTCGACATTGCTTAGCAAGAATGAGCCGAACTTGTTTTACTCTTTAACATACATTATTATTATTTTATGTTGTCACTATTATTATTACTATTTATTATTAGAGAAAGTTTAGATAAATTTAATACCTGTTATTTTATCAAATTTAAAATATATTTTCAAATATAATAAACAAACATCAATAAAATAGTATAAATTATTATAAATTTATTATTTAATATTTGCATTGCACCTTTGATGTTGGTCGCAGTGATTAAGATAATTCTATCTGTTGCTGCATTGGAAAGGATGCATATTGCATTGTGACATTTGGAGAAGCTCAAATATTCATGATTATCTGCAGCAAATAACGACGTGGTTTGAAGTTGCAGTGCTACTGGCTGTTGTGTGAGTCACACTCTCGCTGTTGAAATGCAAACTTTTATATATTTGTAACTTGAAAATTAAATTAGTCTATTACGATGATATTCATATTTTAATATATATTTTATACTAATAATGAAGTTAAAAATTATTTTTTGTACATATAATATAATTATAGCAGTCACATTATGGCCAATTTACATGAATTAATAGATATAAATTTGTACATAAACAAGTAGGGCTGCGTGTCTTATAGTATATAAAACTGATAATGCTGATGGCTAAAAAGCCAGAATTTGATGTTTGAGGAACTATGGTTTGAAGTTCTGAAAGTTATACAGTAACTACTAAATTAAAAAAGTGGTTAAAATCTATTATAACTGTCTCTCGCTCTCATTGTGTATAAAAAATAGGTGACTGTGAGTGTAATATAAATATATTTTCCTTTTCATTCAGTTCTGTAGTTCTTATAATTCAAGAATTTATTCTGCAACTCATAAAAAATTTAATATGATAAGGATGATCTTCTCATCTATTGTGGAACTTTTAATCTTATAGATACAAGATGTGACGTCTCTCATTGTCTTTTTGGATTTTTATTATATATTTAAATGTTATTCTTCAGGTTTGTATAATATAAATGTATATTCTTTTTAGAGATTGACTTTGAAAAAATATGTTGTGTTTTGTATCTTTTTAGATTGTATTATATTATCTATTATATCTATCTAAATATTATATAAGTATTTTATTTTTAGATGTTATAATGTCTCACCAGCTATCTCTGATTTACGTCTGCAGTATAAGATTTTGTGTAGTAGGATGTTATATTTCTACCTTTTTATAATCACCAGATAATTTTTATTTTTTTTCCATAAATTTTTTATTTGTATAGGATTTTATTAAATATTTTATTAAATTCTTGATTAAATTTTGATTAAATTTTGTTAATGAAATATGTGATTAGGATTTGTTACATTAATTTAATTAGTGTAATTAGACATTAAATTAGGTTAGGTTAGCTAGGGTATAATTTATAGTAATTAGTTGGATAAATTAATTCAAAATTTACCTTAGAGTTGAAGCTAGAGTAATTTAGTATTGAATTTTTTTATTTGTTTAGGATTTGATTGACTTTTTATTAAATTATTGATTAAAACTTTTAATAAAATGTGTGATTAGGATTTGTTATATTAATTTAGTGTAATTAAAAAATAAATAATATTAGATTAGTTAGGATCTAATTTAAGATAATTAGTTAAATAAATTAGTTTTAAATTTAGTTTAGAGTTAAAGTTATTAGAGTAATCTAGAATTGAATTTAGGTAAATTAAATAAATTTAGAATTAATTATGGTTTTTGGATTAGATTGATTAGTTAATTTTCATAAGATTTTAGAAATATTTCTAAAAATTTGTATATGTGTTTTTTTTAAATGTTATTACTTTTTTATTATGAATTTTTATATTTTATTAATTAACTTTATTTTTATTTTAGGATTTTTTTTAATGTCATGTAGCTTTAATCATAGATTATTCGTGTTGATAATATATGTGAGTTGTTTGTGTAGTATCGTGGTTGGTTTTCTATTTCTAGCTATATTAAATTGTTAAAGTTTTATGTCAAACTCACTTTTTTTAGGATAGAGTTTTCGGACGAAAATAGAAGAAGATTGTCTACTGGTCCCTTCTTAAAAATCTTGTTTATTGAAAATTGCGGATTAATAAAGAAATACACACTAGAACAACTAAGATTTTATATTTTCTTAAATGTGTGTTTCTTTTAATTTATGCTTTTGCATCTGCTTCGTATGTGAAAATTAATAAATCTTTTTTGTGAAAGTCTCTGAATTAAAAAAAAATTCTGCTAAATTTTTGTTAAATTTTTTTAAAAATATGCTTGGTTTGTGAAAAAAATAAAAATTATATTTGGTAAAAATTATTAATTATAGACAAAATTCTGCCAAAATTTTTAAAACATTTAATAAATTGTGTTATTGGTTTAATTCTAAGTATTAGCACTAATAAAATATCATAAAAGCCAAAACACTTCTTCATATATATATAATAAAATTAAAAACAAAAAGATTTTATATTTTGGTAAGTCTTTGAAAAAAGTAAATTAAGGCATATTTTTATTAATATTACCATCTCTCTTTTTGTGTGATATGACGATAAATAAAGATGTCGGAAGTTGATCTCGTAGTCGGAGTAGATAGAGGATGCGTGACTGCTACCCATGAAATTTTTTATTCATCGTTCTTTATCTTGACTATCCTAAAGACCTCACAAGCACAAGGTGCATATGATAAGTCCTTTATTATAGTCCCTAATTCTAATTATGTGGGTCCCATTATTGCTCTTTCTCAAAATCGTCCTGGTAGACTCCTCTATCACCACCACCCGTTCAGCATCTCACTACATTGATGCCACTTCCCACCATGATAAATATTGCACTATCAAAATCCTTTCATAAATTTCAGCTAGATGGATTGATTATGTGAGCACTATTTTAATTGGTTTTAAATGTAATTTACTTTGAAATTATTAAATAATATTTGTGTTTGCTAATCTTAAGTCTCCGTTGATAGATTTATACTAAATAACAATACTTGTACATAGGAGTGAACTAATCTCATCAAGTTGATGTATGACTATCTATGTTTGAGCTACAAAAAGATTCCTATTAAGACTAGAGAGTGATGATTTCATAATTGGTTGGTGATCAAATCTCTATTTATTTAAACTTTAGATAGTTTCTATCTTTTATTTCATTTATATATTTAATTTTGATTAACTAATGTTAATTGTTTTTCTGTGCAGAAAAAAAATATATGGGAAAAGACTCACAATTTCAGATCAAAAAGATTTTTGACTACTACATGGATAGGCGACTTCACCAGATGCTTGAGGATATACATGAGAGGCGGGACCACCTTAAGAAGGCCTTCTACGCCTATTTAGAGAATGATAAAGGGTTCAAACGTCACCGAGCTGCAAACAGGACTAGCAGGACATCGGCTAGGTCGTCCAAGTATATTGGCGGGACAACAACTTTTATGAAGATAAAGTCCATGCTTATATATAACTTGTATTAACATATTAAGTTCATTTTATTTTTTACTTCTAAATTAATTATTACTTGATTTAACCTTTTTTTTAATATGTGCAGTCTAAGTCATTGGAGTTGAATTTTAAGGTGACGATGACAGAGATTTTCAAGTATACTCACACGCTGAAGGAGAACATAGAGAGATTTACCGATCAGTGATTTGCGAATTACTATGTGAATAAATGTCATAATTTATTTCATAACTTATTATTATGTAGGAATCATACACACAAAACTTAGAGGTCATGACCCAACAATCTTAGCACCGTGGGAAGGACGGCAACAACTCCTCTGCTACCATCGTTGATCTTGATATAGTGTGGTGTCAGATCACATTCAAGTCATACAAGAATCATGTCTACGGCTAAGGTCGTTCTTCGTCAATAACTTTCACACCTCCACCTTAAGGGCTTTGTCCACCTCAACCACCAGCCCTGCAGATTCCAACGATTTCGATTTGCGCGAGAAAGTTCACAACCTAATCCAAAGCCTTCAAGACCAGGGTCATCGGCTGCATCTGGCTAAGAAGATGTATAATGAGCTCCTCGCACGCATGGCAGGGAGGGACGGCCGTGATGCAAAGATAAAGTCCAATCCCTAAAACAGGAGTTCAAGCAAAATCCCCGAGTAAATCTAGCGAATGCGACATTGATGAATGCTAAATACCTGTTTAAAAATTCAAAAGTTATAAAGCTAAGTTTATTATAGGTCTAAACCAAAATTTAATACTCTCAAAATTTAGTTAAAAGATGTCACAATTTAAATCAATAAGCAAGAATTTAATCTTAGATTATTCTCCCTTGGACTTACAATATGGTGTACAATCATTACCTATGAAAATCAGGGTGTTTAAGCGCAATAAAAAAAATGTAAAATGACTAGAAATTAAAGGAGCAATGAATAACTAAATTACAAGAAAATAAAATCAAAGAGCAAATACGTGACTAACCAAGTAAACATAAAAATGAAGGGACAATAATTAAAATATAGCTACACTAAGAAGCAATTAAATTAAACTAGAAATGATCAAGGCAATGACTAATAAAAGAAATGAAATTCAAATGCTAAAAAGTCTTGGGTAGGATTAAGAGTTAAGGATTATTATTATTGTCATTAACTATAAATATGGTAATTATTAAGAGTTAATTTCGCTTCGTCAATCTTTACATAGTGAGAAAAGTCAAGTAGGCTTAATTTGTCTTAATTCACAAATTCTGACTAACTTACCAATTGAATTTTATAAAAGGTTAGCGTTAGTGAAAACAATATCAACTAACAACTCTAAATTACAAATCAAAATTAGACATTAATAATTCAAGGTCACTCAATTTCTCAATCCCAAGTCAAGAAAAGAAAAATCTACTTTATAACTAATACAAATATTTTATCAAATATTTGGTGTGCATAAAAATAAAACATCATAAATTATAAGAATTAACAAAAAATTACTATTATTCACTACAAGAATTTAACATTAACAATTCAAATAAGTATAACAAAACATAAACATAAAATTCATTCATAAGAAATCAAGAATTCACATTGTTCATACAATACTAAAATAGAATAAAGTGAACTAACAAAAAATTCTAAGCAAAATAGCACAGTGTAGAAAAACAAAAAAATAAGAGCAAAATTATAATTAAACAAGATTAAAATCCAAAACTAGAAGCAAATTAAAATGAAACCTTAAAAAATCTAAAGAAAGGATCTTTTACTAGAAATTATGAACTCAAACTTAGAAAAATGTAAAATAAGAGTATGTGAATGTAGCGTAGCCTCCTCCTCCAAGTCTTGACTTCAAAATCTCCCACCACTGTCGAGGTCCTTAGAAAGTCCAAAACATGAATATATATTCTTTATTAATCAAGACACATAAACTGACCTTGCGCATGCGAGAATCTTGCTCAACCGAGGACATGGTGTTCATGCGAGGATCTTACTTAGGCGAGAAAATGTTGCTCAGGTGAGAATCTCACTTAAACGAGAAAATCTCTCTTAAATGAAAAAATCTCAATTAAGCAAGCTTCTAGACAACTTCTCTTCCAAATTGCTTGTCAAATTCACTTCTTCACTCCATTCTCTCGATCCTTTGAAGTCGTTGACGCACCTTAACTTTGAAACACTTAAAAAAATTTCATTACAACATCATATGGCATAGAAAGAGATTAAGAGCTTAACAATTAGAAGAATGAAAAGTATATTTTTTCACGCACAACTTATTAGAAGCAAGATTTCAAAAATTCAATTAATAAAACCAATATCATGTAGGTTAGTAAATAAACTCCATACTTTTTAACACAATTTAAAATGATAAAATAGAGTTGATCAGACATTAGATGACAGTCTATTATGACTAGATATGCACTGGTGGTAGCGCTGCTGCTGGAGAGGACTCCTTGTCCTCTACACAAACACTAGCTGGCACCGATACCATCACTTAGACCATCGACTTAGCAAAATCAGACGAACAATGATGATGATTATCATGACTCGTAGTAATTATGGTATAGTTTTGCTTTATTTGACATTTTAGTAGATTATCTGATCTGTCTAACTTTTTTTCTGTACTTTTCTTATTTCATATTATAGTTGTATATCTTTAATTAAAAATACTATTTGATTTTTATTAATTGAGATTTGACTATTAATTTTTGACATATTAATGATGATATATAAAATTATAATAAATATTTTGTATAGTCATTTAAAAATAAAAAAATTAAAAATAAAGTTTATTGGCAAATTCATTATCGATTAAATATGTGAATAATTATTAATTTAATTATTAATAATAAATAATATATTATTATCAAATCTATCCAGAGAGAAATCATACCACAGTAAACGCGTAAAATAGTAGTTCTCCCCGATTCAGAAGCCTTGTTAGCTACTATGTTAAACACATTAGCATCATTCATTTGATGAGGAAATAGGAATCTTTACCAATAGAGAAAGTATAGGGAGTCAATGGCCTAAACGTACAATGTGTACCATGGAGATTTAGGAAGTATTAAAGATATGACTATTAGTGTTACATTGTCTTCTCAGGTTATGCTTTTGAGATGAGTGAGTTCATGACATGGTATTAGAGTTCTAGATCCGAAAGGTCAAGAGTTCGATCCTTGGTGAACTCCAAAATCAACTTAAGTTTTTGGGATGAGTGATTTTATGACATGAGATGTTTATTATCCCTGGTATCCGGATGGTTATTCTGGATAGGGTTATTCTAGATAGTATGGGTGATGTTCATTTTATTCATGGACTAAAGATTTAGCCCATTGTACACATTGTACGCTTAGGCCATTGACTCCCTAGCACTACCCTTACCAATACCATCGGATCGGTCGGAGAAGCAGAATCATGTGGTGAAGGCAGCCATGAATAATCAGTGCCTTCTTTTTAAACTTCCTCCCCTTTCTTTCGACATTACTAAAATTTATATGTTTGAACCTTTGTAACCATGTTGCTCCCACATGGTCTGCATATTTACTATAGGCTTTAGTGATTGAAGAAATTTAACTATATAAGCATGTAGATTGTAAAGAATGAAAACTTCACTTTTTTTTTTTCCGTCAAAAAGAAGAATCTAAAATCTTTAACCTTTTTAATTTACAAAAATCTTTATTCTATTATAGAAGAGAAAAATGCATTAACTGTTATGATTGATATATAAAAGCAAGTGAATATATCAAAGAGAGAATAGCTTGAGAGATATTTAGTTCCTAGCATAATATATAGGCTATAGCTAGAGCCTTTGGTTATAATACCGTCCGTACAACAGATAAGTATTGATTCACTCAAAATATCCAATGAAACGAATAAAATTTAAATTACACTAATATAAAAAATATTAATTAATATTAATAAAAAATATTAACTCTCTAACATGTCCATGTAAGTATATTATACACACATGATATTGTCACGTCTTTTATTTGCCCTAGCAATAATAAAGTTGATAACTACAACTGTGAAATGACTGAAATGGGTTGAGAAAGTTAAGCATATATCTTTACGTGTGTTTTCTTTATTTCAGTGTAATGTATATTTTGATGAATCACTTTATTAGCAACAAGTTCACCCCTTGGGATCTCTCTCTCTCTCTTTCCTAACATCATGGCCAGGTTCATAGGTAGAAAGAAATTCTCTTACGTATAGGTTTCTCCATGGCCACATATAATGAATTCTCACCTTTATTTTGTTCTCTTCTCCAGACATAATATACATTATAAATAGATCATAGTTTCTGTGAATATGATGCATGTGTATGTATGAGATTATTTGACTTGTGGGGTGTTCCTTAGAGTTCCTCTGAACGCTTCATATATATATACACATATTATTAAATGAATGAAGTGTTTGGGGGAACTCTTGGGTGCAACTAACACAGCATTTTATTATATATTTATATGGGAATTCATTGCTATTATTTTATGTCCTGTATGTACTCGATTCAACTTTCTTAGGATTGATCCGCTACTTCTCTTTCATATTTGATTATATATCTTCAAGATAAAATATTATATGGTTCCTAACTCTTCGGTAAGCTCTTCCGTAGCTGCCACAGTGATCAATAAAGATTGTAAGTTCTTTTGATTTAATAGTGATCAATAAAGATTGTGATCAAGGACAGCTGATTTAACATACAAGTTCTTTTGGTTTAATAATTTTCCCCCTGTTTTTCAAGGACAGTTGATTTAACAAATGTGCATATACACTGCTTAGTTTCTCGATATTTCATACAATTCACAAATATATTGATAGGCCAGGGTGATAGCACAGTTTGAATGTAGGTGATTTCTTCCATACCTAACTAATTTGAGGGTATTAGATATCCTTTTTACATATTTTAATTAATTAGTGACAAGTGTATTTATTAATTTTAATCAGTAAATAAATTTTTAATTTTTAAAAATAAAAAATAATAAATTTAATACATATATTAAATATTTTAGATATATATATTTTAATACACTGTACATACATTTAACTTTGGTTAAATCAAACCACTATATGTGATAAACCTTAACTAAATTAATTAAAAAAAATTAAAATTAGGCCATTCTATATTGTGCTGGAAAAAGAGGGAAGAACATAGAACCCTAATCCTTTTCATCTAATTTCGTCTTCTTCTCTTTTTTATATTCACATAAAAAATTTGTTTTCGTCTTTTTTCCTCTCCTTCACTCTCAAAATATACCTTCTTTTTCCTCATTCTTTTTACCGTTTTTACCGTTGTTTCATTCAAAGTCGGATTATATGAGCTTTGAGAACGACGGATTGTTCTGGGTTACAGCAACAAGATCGACGATTTTCGAAGATTAGAAGGAGGAAAAGAAAGGTATATCTTGAGAGTGAAGGAGAGGGAAGAAGACGAAAACAAATTTTTTTTGTGAATATAGAAAAGAGAAGAAGACGAAATTAATTTTTTTTAATTAATTTAGTCAAGGTTTATTACATATGGTGGTTTGATTTAACCAAAGTTAAATGTATGTATAGTGTATTAAGATATGTATATATAAAATATTTAATACATGTATTAAATTTATTATTTATTATTTTTAAAAATTAAAAATTTATTTGCTTATTGAAATTAATAAATACACTTGTCACCAATTAATTGAAACATGTAAAAAGAATATGTAATACTCTTAAATTAGTTGGGAACAAAAAAAATTACCTTGAATGTAATATAAACTATACTATATATAATTGAGACGTTTACAAAAACTTGTTCTTAAAATAATATACATANTCTATATTGATTACTAGAGTTTAACTAAAGAGTTAATTTTTTCAGCCAAAACTTTATCTCAAAATTTAATCTTAAATTTTAAATCTTAAATTCTTTAAAATATTAAAGTTAAAAATAATTTTGTAATAAAAAATAATTAGTGTTAACTAATTAAAAAGTTGATTCTCTATCATTTTTGTTTCCTGCTAGCTATTATAGTTGAACTCTTTTATTAGTAATCTCATTTTGTCACATCTAAATTCGTTGCACGTATGTCTAGCTGGAGTTGTTGCATCAAGAGTTCAATAGTTTAATTGAAGGAGAATCTAACATGAGAAATTAAAAGTTAGAGTAAAGTGATAATTAAATCTTTAAAAATGTTTACTTTAAACTAATTATTAGTCCTTAAATAAAAAATATTTATTAGTGATCTTTTAAGATAGTAAACGATGGACGTGTATGTCCTTCTGTCAATGAATAGTAAAAAATGAAATCGAATTGTCAATATATTTCGTTATTTACAGTAGTGGATATCTCGTTATTGTCATATGAGCAGAAAAACGATGTAATTTTAGACAGTAAAGTATTTATTATCTTTTGAATTTTTATGGTGTAAGTATTATTTTGGTCCCTAACTGTTGAGGGTCAAAATTAAAACCGTCCCTGATCTAATTTTTTATTTAGATTCGTCCTTAATGTTGCATTCCATTTAACATCGTCTTTTCTATTTTTTTCGGACATAAATGCCCTTTTCATCGTTACGGGTAATTATCACAACAGACAAACATAATAAAAATATGTTTAATATAAAAAAGGAAAAGCATTATAAATATATATGTAATCGAAAAAAGAAAGGGTAAAGTGGTTTCAATCTCCCACTGTTGCAGATTCCACCATCGTCGACCTTGTGGAGGGAGAACGCCATGGCTGTCGAAAGCTCAATCTCGTCTCGAAGTAAATCTTTCTGGCATGGTAGGTTGCTACTTTGTTCCCATGGTGAGAGGCTGGTGTTGCGAACCTTAGGGACCAAGGAGAACCCTGGTCGCAGATTTTGGGATTGTGTCACTACAAAAATTATGGTAAAAACGGCGGTTTTTTTTGGTATTTACGGCGGTTTGAACCGCCATTATTACCAAGAATGGCGGTTTCGTAAAGTGCCGTAATTCTGGGTTCCCTTACAGAGTGGCATTTTGATTGGTTAAAACGTCGGTTCAAACCGCCGTTATTTCCACGGTTAAAATGGCGGTTTTTGAATAGGTTAAAACGGCGGTTTGAACCGCCATTATTACCCTGACAAAGTGGCGTTTTAGTTGGTTAAAACGGCATTTTTGAACCGCCATTTTTATCCTGACAGTAGCGTTTTGGTTGATTAAAATTGCATTTTTGAACTGCCATTTTACACTGACAGTGACATTTTTTATCGTTTAAAAAAAATAATTTTTACTGTCATTTTTATCGCGTTAAATAAATAATTTTGTGATTAAAATTTCATAATAGCAAAAAATCATAATCCATAAATGAAATATTATATAACTCATAAACAAAATATTAATATAATGTATAATTTTTTATTATTGAAAATCAAAAGTAATAACTCCTATACAAAACCTTGTCTTACTAAACTTACCAAAATACAAGCATTACAATAAACACTATTCAGTCAAATCTACCATCCAGTTCCCTAAACTATATTAATATCTAATAATGTATTTAAACCATCTAATAAGTGCTGTTTTTACTACTTAGAATATGAATATACAAGACAAGTAGCTTAGCTAAGTGATGATGAATAAGATTTGGAGGTCAAAAGTTTCCTCCTTTTGTAATTAACTTTAAAACAAGCTGCCTTATTTTCTTGGTCTCTTGTGTGAATTTCATCCCGGGAACTTGCTCCAACATCTTTGTTTCTTGCTCCAACACTCTATTTTCATTATCCAAACTCATCTCTTACAAAGATTTGTAGGAACCTCTCCTATCAGGGAATTTCTATCAAGCCGGCTGTTATAAATTGAAATTATAACAAAGAAAAAAATGTCATTAGAAACTAATATATAACTAGTCAAATAATATAAAGAGAAAAAATAAAATTAGATTGGTAG
The DNA here is from genome assembly GCF_000817695.3 of Arachis duranensis. Classification (NCBI taxonomy): domain Eukaryota; kingdom Viridiplantae; phylum Streptophyta; class Magnoliopsida; order Fabales; family Fabaceae; genus Arachis; species Arachis duranensis. The sequence goes on along the minus strand of NC_029776.3, from coordinate 38,080,825 downwards.
ACCCGTCGCATTTTCTTTTTACCTACAATACATTTGTTCATTATCTTCTATCAAGAAGAAAATATTTTCCACTATCAGCCCTGCAATTACCCCCCCTTTAGTTTGTATTTCTTTCAAGAATTAAAAATTGAAAAGTTAAAATGAGAGGAAACCAAAGCATACAAGATGCATCGAAAGGTATGCACACAAAGTAATTTATTAAATTCATCCATTTAAGAAAGGACATGCATTATTTTAAAACACCAGTATAAATCTCATTGCAGCAAACTGAAGTCATACTTGACATAGCAATCATGGCTTTGGATCTAGAAGAAGCACGTGTTGGAGGAGAGAGCAAATTGTTGAAGATTTTGGCCTTTTCATGCATACATTGCCCAACAGCACACTGAAAGGTTTATGACCAAGGTAATTAACTAAAGAGATGTTTCTGGGAAACAAATATATTAATGCATACCAAAAACAAGGTATATATATATATATATATTAAAACATTGCAACCCACCAACAAGGCCCCATATACTTGCCATGCTTCCTGCCTCTTTGTTTCATTTCTCTGTTTCTCTGGTTGCATTTTCGGCTCAAGGAGAAGCAAATATGGCTCAAGGTTTGAAAGTATAAACAAGCGAACCTATTAAAAGCAAAGAAGAATTATGCATCGGTTGGCACAAGTATAACTAGTTCTAAATAAAAAAAAAATTGAAGTTCATCCTTTTGACCCCATAGATAGAGAAGTAATATTTTGCTGTTGTTGTGCACAACAACATAGATGTTATATATTGACATCTATTGCTGTCATTCTATAATATTTTTGCTTCAAGTTAAAATTCTTAGTGATAATAAATATTCTATTATGCTTATGAAAATTCTCTGGTTCGCATAACAAAAGTGAAAATGGAAGAGTAAACCTTATTGCAGTTTGGTATGAGATCTTGCAATGCACGCATCTTCTCATTGATCCTGTCTCTTCGCCTCTGTATAAGTAGAAGATCACAATGATAATCATACAGATCACAAGCAATAAAACATATGCTACAGATGAAAAATTTTCTATTTATTTGCAACAATACACAATTGGCATACGGTCTTCACTCACCCTTTCAGATAGATTATGTACTTCGGCTGAACGACTTCTCTTAACACCTCGTGTTGGACATGCCTTTTTAACACCCACTGATTCTTCCTCAATATCCTATTAGTAAAAGAAATTTAATTTTTGGTTAATAGAGAATAACTGTCAACATAGGTAAGATAATAAGTAAACATGTATGGAAGTGCAATTCTAGTAACATTAACTTCACTGTGGCACTCAGAGTCCTCAGTTTCTTGTCTTTTTCACTTCAAACTTTGGTTTGGATTGCCCAAAATTCTCTCTGCGCCATTGCCAGAGCAAACAGATGAAGATAACCATTTAAGTCTTTTTATCTTTTAAGTATATATATCCCCCCTCTTCATTTGGATTTCCTAACAAATTCAAATCTTAATAAAAAAATGACAATTAATTTCATTTATGTTCAGATTGTATTGAAAAGATATTTCATATAAAGAAAATAATAATTGAATACTTCTGATAAATCATGAACCTACCAAATAGATGACAAAATTAAATGTCCAACTATGTAAGTACACTAATAGTTCTTGTCTAACTAAGGCCTTATACAAAATCACAACTTACCATCATTTGGCTCTAAGACCAATGCATTTTTAAAGCTTTCAACTGCAGCATCTATGTCATGGAGTGCCATATGTGCCTAGTAAGTCCAAAGCCACATAGTTATGATAAAGGAAAGTGGGATAGATTTAATAAAAAAATTATCCGAATATTACATAATAATATAAGTCTTTTGGCTATAATTATATTTATCTCATCTCTTTAAGGAACATCCAACTCAAGCTAAAAGTTGAAACTGCTCAAAATCAATTTAGTTTTGGAAAACTATAATAGTCTTATTTCAAGTCATCTGTTGACAACATTGGTCACTCTTAAAAAAGTAGTTAAGTTGGCTTCTTGTTTTTGTTGACACACTCTTACTCTTCCACACTTGTAGAAGGTGTGGTCCAACACCTACACCTACAAACTTCATTGAACCAGATCAAATCTAATCTAATTTAATCAAATATCTTTGGATTAACAGTAATCAATCCAAGTTACAACGCTGAGCTGACTACAAAGAACCATGAGCTTCTCATGGCCAAAAGTAGAGAAGAATTAAAGTAGTGAACAAGCTTTAATTTTACTGAAAAAAATAACACAATCACTATACATACACATGAGCTGCATCAATATATATAATAGCTTCTAAAACCACTTATGAAATTACTCAAAAAGAGGTTCTCAAGATATATTATGAAGAATTGAAACTAAATACCGCTTATACTACTTATAAATAATGTACAGTCCCAGTTCAACAAGAATAAAATAAATTCATGGACTTTGAACTTTGAACAAGCTAGGAAAGATGTTGCTATGAATAGTAAATAATATTCCTAATAGAAAAGCCAAATTCAGTAGAGTTGTTTTCAAAACAGAAACGCCTTGCCTTTAATCATAGCTCCCTCATCTCTTCTAAAACCTCAAACTTGTGAAATTCCCAATTAAACATATCATTCAACCATCAAAAATGCAAATCATATACAAATCATGATTAATTTTTTATACATTATAATGAAAGCTTAATATACAAAAATGTTGTCATAATTGGAAGAGTAAGAGCAGGAAGCATTGGAAGAGTAAAGACTTAAGAGGGATCTTGAAGAATTGTAAAGTTATCCTCCTGCACCTTCAAATTATAGTGCAGCTTGAAGATTTCAACTATAAGAATATTAAAGTTTTTTTTCCTATTATTGTTTGAAAATTTATAGACTCGAATTATGCAAAATAGTGTTAGTTGGGGAATAATATCAATTAATGTAAATTCAAAACATACACAATAGTTTTAGTTGGGGAATAATATCAAACAGATGAAATGCAGAGAAAGAAGAGAGCTTACAAGGATGTTGAGTTTCCCTTGAAATTCAGAACACAGAGTCTATCAGCTTCTCCCTCTGATGAGGAACAAAGACATTGCAAACAGAGTCAGTAACCTCAAAACCAGAATCATTTCATTAGATGAGAGACTTAGTGAGCTCAGCTTCGTTCCTTGCACACGCATGCACTCTTGCTCCAAACCCAATCAGTTCCTCCACAATGTCGTGACTTGTTTGAAGAGAAAGTAAAGTGTTGTGTTGTACTAATTTCGGACAAATGATGCAGATTATGAGATCATTCAGTTTAATAAAACAGATTAGGACTCAAACTAAATAAAATCAGAAGCAAAAAAATAACAACAGAACAGAAAATACAGCAGTAACAAGCTAACAACAGCAACATCACAAAAGATCAATGAAAATTAAAATACACAAAAAGAACCAGTATTCTTTGTTTCTTTCTACTAGAGCATGAACTAGATCTAAAAGGATGAAGAGGAAGGAAAAAATCAAAGAAGAAGATTAAGTAGATTACCTATTAGAAGTGATAGAGATGGTGAAACCAAATTGTAGAAGCTTGTTGAAGGCAGCAACAACGGCGTTGCTTGCCGAGGTGAGGAGGTGAGCCAGATTGAAAATCAGATCATAGAAGGCAGCGACAACGGTGTTGCTTGCGATGGTGCAGAGATGAATGATGGCGATGAGATGAGCGGCCACAAATCTTCATATCGAAGCCAAATCGTTGAAGCTCACTGAAGGCGACAACGGTGTTTCTTGCAATGGCGAGGAGATGAACGATGGTGATGAGACGAACGCTGACAAATCTTTAGATCAAAGCCAAATCGTAGAAGCTCACTGAAGGCAGCAACAACGGCGTTGCTTGCAGCAGCGAGGAGATGAGCTGCAACAAAGGGATGAGCGATAGTGAGGAGTTGAATGACAAATCAGGAAGATGAATAATGGCAAGAAATTAGGGTTCGTCATTGACACTCATCCTCATTTTCTCATATGCAACAATACTAATTACACTCTCACATGCAACATCGCTCGAGTTAAAGAAGGGAAAAAAATTATATGGCGGTTTGAAACGCCACAATCAACAAAGCTGCCACAAAAACCATTAGCATTATGGCATGAGTTGGTGTTGCCGTAATTAACAAACATAATGGCAGTTTTTTTGACCTGCCATAAAATTAGTGCCATTTTTACCAATATTTTTTGTAGTGTGTTTACTACGAGGTTTGTTTTCTTTTACTTTTCTTCTGAATTGAGCTGTTTAGGTGATGGATTGGAGAGTGAACATGGTGATAATGTGTAGGTGCATGAAGACTGCAACTTCTTTCGTTGGGCAGAGTCAGAGACAGATGTGGAAAACTCAAAAATTGCAAGAATGAGGAGGAAGGTTTTCTCACTGAAATACAAAACGAAAGCGGCAGAGTGAAAGTTAATGGTCGTTGCTGTGTTAGAATTTTTTGGGTGGGTTGAATTTCTGTATTTGCTGCTGCAGAATTTTTCTATGGCAAGGCCACAGTGTGTAATTTCATTGAACCTGATATGAAAAGAGTGTAGGAATATGATGCTGTTATTGTTGTAGGTAAATTGTGCTAGGATTTAGTTATTAGGTGAGTTCCCTGAATCTATTCTGTTGAAATGGTTTTCAACATGTATGAATGACAATTATGTAAGCATGGTTGGTTCTTGAAATGTGAGTATAATTTCTAGTTGACAAATACATGGTTTCCTTTACTGAATAATTCTATAACAATGTCATAAACATGAGTCCTTGGTCTTGGCCTCTACAACCGCATAATAATTTTTGTGTATATTTGTGTACTCCTATATACTGTTTGTAGATCTATATACTATTTGGGGATGATGATAATGGATTAAAATGAATTAAAAATGCGGATTTCAAAAAAACTTAAAGGGAGTTCGCTAGTGGGTAAGGTGAACTCTATAATTTTATATAGTTCGCCGGGGGTGCGGCGAACTTGCTCTAAACCTAAAAGACATTGTATTTGGAAAATTAAAGTTCAAAAATGGTGGTTGGGGAAATATGAATTTTTTATTTTATTTGTAAAAAAAAAAATCCCTTTTTTGTGCCTTTGAAACCAACTCCCTTATCTTCACCTTGGGATTTGCTTCATCCTTCTTCTTAAACGCCTTGTCGAGCCATTTCGAGTGTAAAATTCCCACTCTATATGCTTGTGTACATGTATGAGTCAAATTCATGCTGCGGAGCTGCCAAGTATCCTCATCTCCGATTTTCGTAGCATACAACCAAAAAGGACAATCTCCGAAACACACAGTCCTAACCTTTTTTCAGATCACACTTCCTAAACCTGATTGCCCTTGCGGTATGCACATCATAAGTAGTCACAGTGTCCTTGAACTCCTCCAGAGATGCATACACTATGCCAACTTCCCACTTGTATTGATTCATATCTTTTTGTGCCTTGTGAACTTGATACTTCACTCCCTGATGCTCTGAATCGGACCCCTCAGCCCCAACCTCGTGGTCCAAATCTAAGTCATCACTGTTTTTTCCCTCGTCATTTTCAAATTCCTCATTTGCTACACCATTCTTTTTCACAGTCCTGTGTTTTTTATTCATGACATTCACATCTTGAAACCCACTTACATAAGGATCAAGCTCATCATCACTGTCGGTAAAGTGCAAATCATCTTCACTGTCGTCCTCTTCTCCAGATGGTTTATACTCTGAATCGAGACTGTCATTGTCACTAGAATTACCACACTCAACTTCCTGATTAACTTCATCGTCCCTCCTTATATACCCTTTATCAGCTGCTCTCTATTTATCACAAATCCTATCAAAACAAGTGAAGTTTCGTTCGAAAAATTATTATCTACATGACTATCTTTCATAGATAGACATGTTAACAGAATTAACTATCTATATAAGCATCACTGTTAAGTTTTAGTTGATGAATTAATAGAAGGACATTATATGACCTTGTTTGCTATCCTGGAGAACCAAATCGGTATTTTTTTTGTAGAGACTAATTAGTTCGAGGTCAAAATCTTCAAAGACCTAATTATCACTTTACTCTAAAATTTATTATGCATCTCACATAAGTTAGTTTGATTAAGTTTTAATTAGGTTACAATTTTCAAAAAGTAAATTCGAGCATCATGCACATGCACCCTCTATGTCGTCAATCCTCAAATCATCGATGAGAGATAGTTCTATTAATTTCAGCTGGTGGTAATTCTATATGCATTCATTAATCTATTACTAGTTGAAGCCATATTATATATATAATATATTGAAATCCCATTTGTAGTTGGATCAAACAAAAACATGCACAGTTAATATGATTGAAGATCGCTTCAGAGGTTTTGCTGTGATAGATTTGGTTGAATCACATTGGTTGCTGATACTACAAGAGATAATATTTTTTGCAGAGAATAAAATTGCTACAAAATGTCATTTTTTCTGCAATAGAACATGTTTTTGCAACAACAAAAAATTGTTGTATGCTTATACGTTTCTATATTAGAACTTGTTGCCAAAAGTTATTGTAGTCACTTTTTTATTTGCTGCTAAATTAAAGATCTAAATTTTGCATCAAAATAATTCTTTGCTAATAAATTATACTAAGTGACAACTTTTTTTTTCGCTGCAAAAAATTTTAGTTTTATCAACCAGATTTTGTTTCTGTAAATACCAAACTAGCTAACTATTATAATATCTTTGGAAGCAACGTAATTTCGCTATAAGATAATTATTTATTGTTGTTGTTATTATTGTGTTATTGAATAAAGTAAAATAATAGAAAATATACAAAACAAAAATACAACCAAATACTATAAAATACAATATAATGGAACAAATATTTTCACCGTAAATCTAACATATTTTTCTCCAACAATTGGATCAAGAACATGGAAAAACAAATATAGAAACAAACCATCTCCTTAGGATCAGCAACTAAGATCTCATATCTACGTTCATCCTCTCGATTTTCACACAACATGTGGTGCTTACAAAAGATTTTGGCATATTCTCTATCAATAACAAAGACAGGAATAAGAACAGATATATTTATCCCGGTCAGGTTAAATGGAACTTTAGAGGACATGTTGTGAATAATTGACCAAGACATACAAGCTATACCTACAATACAACAAACAAGAAAATCGTCACAACAAGAAATCGAGTAACAATTACAGGAAGTCAGGTCGTCATTAACAACACCAACAAAAGATTACAATTTTTACAATTTCTCATACACATAATAAACTACCATCACATCATCAGATACAGAAATGGCACCATCTTCAACATGTAAAATGGCACCATTTGGGAGACATACAGCATAGAAACCATATTAAGGTTCACAGCGGCAATAAAGTTTAAGACCAAGAAATAAGTGAAATTTAGTGCAATTTCAAAAATCACACCAACATTTCAAAACCACCTTTCATTTGAAACAAAATCATTAATTAAAAGGAGAATGACTACTACCGAAAACACTGAAATAAAGCAACGAAATTCAAAAAAAGGAACAAAGAACCAATCTTAAAGGAGTGTGAAACAAAACAAAGAAAACTTCAAACAGTAAAACACGAACATTCCTCTCCAAAGTGTGAACAAAGTCTTCTAAACCTCAAGACAAAGAAACTTTGAACACGAGAGCAAGTACATGAAGGGATTGCATTTTTTCTTTAAATAGATGCTTGGGGGCCTTTTTGGTCTTTTTGGGACTAAAAAATGAGGATGCATGTGTTTCATTAAATAAAGTCCATGAGAAAGCTCCACTTTCAAACTGTTTTTCAAATTTGCTTTTTCACTCAATTCTTTTCTATCCTTTGAAGCTATTGACGTACTTAAACTCTGAAATACTTGAATAAAATTGATCATAGTATCGAATGACATAAAAGAGATTAAGAAGTCAATTATTAGGAGCACAAAAAGCATATTTTTCACACATACTTTATCGTAAGTAAGATTCAAAAAAGAAACTTAATTAACTAAGTCAAAATTGTGTAAGTTTGTTGATAAAATCTATACTTTTTAACATAATTTAGAATAATAAAATGGAGTTTATCACATTGACCACAATTAAATTAAGGGAAGTTCTATGGTGCTGACGGTAAAAATTAGCATGTGATGATGTCCGTGGGACGAGGTTTATGCGCTTATTATGATGAAGCAGCGTATTAAAAAACATATGATTTTACCAATTGAGCTAGACCTCAGCTAAAATTATATATTTAGTTTAATAGGGTCTTTGGAGTGGGTACAATAAATTTGTGAGCGGGCTATAACTGTTGGGCCAAACAATTTATTGATCTAATTTTTAACTAGAATGCAAAAGAGTTCACCAAAAAAAATAAGAATGCAAGAGTTGGGTAACACAGTCTTGCAAAAGAAGAAGACACATCAATATTACAAAAATTTTATTAGTGAGTTTATCAAAAAAGAAAATTATTCGTGTGTGAATATTATGTTGTGATAAGTGTGAAGTGGATTTGAGGTGGATGACCATTTCTCTATGTTATTGAGAATATCAAGAGAGATTGTATAATTAATTGAGTTTGAAAAGGTGACCCTTATATGTATATAAATAGGGGTTTGCTCTGAAGGAAGATACATACAGAATTAATAAAATCTTCCCTCTCTTCATATTGCTAAAACTCTCTTCTCTCTGTCTTTCTTTTATATACTGGTGCACGAAATTGTGATCTCTAACAATGACATTCAATTTGGTACGCGCATCTACTAACTCAGCACTTTCTTCACAACTCCGCACAACTAACCAGCAAGTGCACTGGGTCGTTCAAGTAATAAACCTTACGTGAGTAAGGGTCGATCCCACGGAGATTGTTGGTATGAAGCAAGCTATGGTCATCTTGTAAATCTCAGTTAGGCGGATAATAAATGGTTATGGAATTTTTGAATAATAATAATAAATAAATAGAAAATAAAGATAGAAATACTTATGTAAATCATTGGTGAAAATTTTAGATAAGTGTATGGAGATGCTTTGTCCCTGTTGGATCTCTGCTTTCCTACTGCATTCTTTCAATCCTTCTTACTCCTTTCCATAGCAAGCTGTATGTAGGGCATCACCGTTGTTAATGGCTACTTCCCATCCTCTCAGTGAAAAAGGTCCAAATGCTCTTGTCACAGCACGGCTAATCATTTGTCGGTTCTCAATCATGTCGGAATAGAATCCATTGATTCTTTTGCGTTTGTCATCACGCCCAACAATCGCGAGTTTGAAGCTCATCACAGTCATTCAATCCCTGAATCCTTCTCGGAATACCACAGACAAGGTTTAGACTTTCTGGATTCTCATGAATGCTGCCATCAATTCTAGCTTATACCATGAAGATTCTGATTAAGGAATCCAAGAGATATGCGTTCGGTCTAAGGTAGAACGGAAGTGGTTGTCAGTCACGCGTTCATAGGTGAGAATGATGATGAGTGTCACGGATCATCACATTCGTCATGGTGAAGTGCAAAGAATATCTTAGAATAAGAATAAGCATGAATTGAATAGAAAATAGTAGTAATTGCATTAAAACTCGAGGTACAGCAGAGCTCCACACCCTTAATCTATGGTGTGCAGAAACTCCACCGTTGAAAATACATAAGTGATAGTGGCCCAGGCATGGCCGAATGGCCAACCCCCAAAATATGATATGAAATTCGGAATTAGGGAGAAGGACCAAAGACGTGGTCAAAGAGAGACGTCTAAAACAATAATAAAAAGTTCTATTTATACTAGACTAGCTACTAGGGTTTACAGAAATAAGTAATTGATGCAGAAATTCACTTCCGGGGCCCACTTGGTATGTGCTTGGGCTGAGCTTGAGCTTTACACGTGCAGAGGCTTCTTTTGGAGTTAAACCCCAAGTTGTAACGTGTTTTTGGCGTTTAACTCTGGTTCATGACGTGTTTCTGGCGTTTGACTCTAGAATGCAGCATGGAACTGGCGTTGAGCGCCAGTTTGCGTCATCTAATCTCGAATAAAGTATGGACTATGATATATTACTGGAAAGCTCTGGATGTCTACTTTCCAATGCCGTTGAGAGCGCGCCATTTGGAGTTCCATAGCTCCAGAAAATCCATTTCGAGTGCAGGGAGGTCAGAATCCAACAGCATCAGCAGTCTTTTGTCAGCCTTCTATCAGAGTTTTGCTCAGGTTCCTCAATTTTAGCCTGAAAATACCTGAAATCATAGAAAAATACACAAATTCATAGTAAAGTCCAGAAATGTGAATTTAGCATAAAAACTAATAAAAACATCCCTAAAAGTAGCTAGATCCTACTAAAAACTACCTAAAAACAATGCCAAAAAGCGTATAAATTATCCGCTCATCACAACACCGAACTTAAATTGTTGCTTGTCCCCAAGAAACTAAAAATCAAATAGGATAAAAAGAAGAGAATATACTATAAATCCTAAAATATTAATAAATATTAGTTCTAATTAGATGAGCAAGACTTGTAGCTTTTTGCTTCTGAACAGTTTTGGCATCTCACTTTATCGATTGAAATTTACAATGATTGGCGTCTATAGGAACTCCGAATTTTAGAGTGTTATTGATTCTCCTAGTTCGGTATGTTGATTCTTGAACACAGCTACTTTATGAGTCTTGGTTGTGGCCCTAAGCACTTTGTTTTCCAATATTACCACCGGATACATAAATGCCACAGACACATAACTGGGTGAACCTTTTCAGATTTTGACTCAGCTTTGCTAGAGTCCCCAATTAGAGGTGTCCAGGGTTCTTAAGCACACTCTTTGTGTCCAGAGTTCTTAAGCACACTCTTTTTGCTTTGGATCACGACTTTAACCACTCAGTCTCAAGCTTTTTACTTGGACCTGTATGCCATAAGCACATGGTTAGGGACAGCTTGATTTAGCCGCTTAGGCCTGGATTTTATTTCCTTGGGCCCTCGTATCCATTGATGCTCAAAGCCTTGGATCTTTTTTACCCTTGCCTTTTGGTTTTAAGGGCTATTGGCTTTTTCTGCTTGCTTTTCTTTTTCTTTCTATTTTCTTGCCACTTTTTTTCGCAAGCTTTTGCTTTTTCACTGCTTTTTCTTGCTTCAAGAATCAATTTCATGATTTTTTAGATTATCAATAACATTTTTCTATTCACCTCATTCTTTCAAGAACCAAACATTACTCAAATTTTAGTGTAAAAAAATATGATAAACAACAAGATAAAAAATATGCACTGTTCAAGCATTCATTCAGAAAACAAAAAGTATTATCACCACATCAATATAATTAAGCTAAATTCAAGGATAAATTTGAAACTCATGTACTTCTTGTTCTTTTGTATTAAAACATTTTTCATTTAAGAGAGGTGAAGGATTTTTAGAATTATTCATAGCCTTAAGACACAGTTACTAAATACTAATGATCATGTAGTGAAGACACAAACATAGACAACATATAGCATAAAACCGAAAAACAGAGAAATAAGAACAAGGGATGAGTCCACCTTAGTGATGGTGGCGCTTTCTTCTTGAAGAACCAATGATGTCCTTGAGCTCTTCTATGTCTCTTCCTCGCCTTTGTTGCTCCTCCCTCATTGCACTTTGATCTTCTCTAATTTCATGGAGAATGATGGAGTGCTCTTGATGTTCCACCCTTAATTGATCCATATTGTAACTCAAGTCTTCTAGAGAAGTGTTGAGTTGTTCCCAATATTTGTTGGGAGAAAAGTGCATCCCTTGAGGCATCTCTGGGATTCCTTGGTGATGAGCTTCCTCATGCATCTCTTGGGATCCATGAGTGGGCTCTCTTGTTTGCTCCATCCTCTTCTTAGTGATAGGCTTATCCTCTTCAATGAGGATGTCTCCTTTTATAACAACTCCAGTTGAGTAGCATAGATGGCAAATAAGATGAGGAAAAACTAGCCTTGCCAAGGTAGAGGGCTTTTTGGCTATTTTGTAGAATTCAAGGGAGATAATTTCATGAACTTCTACTTCCTCTCCAATCATGATGCTATGGATCGTGATGGCCCGATCCACAGTAACTTCGGATCGGTTGCTAGTGGGGATGATGGAGCGTTGGATGAACTCCAACCATCCTCTAGCCACAGGCTTGAGGTCCAGTCTTCTTAATTGAACTGGCTTGCCTTTGGAGTCTCTTTTCCATTGAGCTCCTTCCACACATATGTCCATAAGAACTTGGTCCAACCTTTGATCAAAGTTGACCTTTCTAGTGTAGGGGCGTGCATCTTCTTGCATTATAGGCAAGTTGAATGCCAACCTCACATTTTCTGGACTAAAATCTAAGTATTTTCCCCGAACCATTGTAAGATAATTCTTTGGATTTGGGTTCGTACTTTGATCATGGTTCCTAGTGATCCATGCATTGGCATAGAACTCTTGAACCATTAAGATTCTGACTTGTTGAATGTGGTTGGTAAGAACTTCCCAACCTCTTCTTTGAATCTCATGTCGGATCTCCGGATACTCATTTTTCTTGAGCTTGAAAGGGACCTCATGGATCACCTTCTTCTTGGCCACAACTTCATAGAAGTGGTCTTGATGGGCTTTAGATATGAATCTTTCCATCTTCCATGACTCGGAGGTGGAAGCTTTTGTCTTCCCTTTCTCTTTTCTAGAGGTTTCTCCGGCCTTAGTTGCCATAAGTGGTTATAGAAAAACAAAAAAGCTATGCTTTTACCACACCAAACTTAGAATATTGCTCGCCCTCGAGCAAGAGAAGAAAGAAGAAGAAGAAGAAGAAGAAGAAGAAGAAGAAAATATGGAGGAAAGGGAGAAATGTTTGGTTTCGGCCAAGGTGAAGAAGAGAGGGTTGTGGTGTGTGAAAATGAAGAGGGATAGAGGTGTTTATATAGTGAAGGGAGAGGGCGTAGTTTCAGCCATTTAGGGTGGGTTTGGGTGGGAAAGAGATTTTGAATTTTGAAGCTAGGTGGGGTTTATGGGGAAGAGTGGATGGATGTGAGTGGTGAAGAGGTGATGGGGAAGAGAGATTGAGGTGATTGGTGAAGGGTTTTTGGGGAAGAGTATTTATTGGATTGTGTGAAAAAGAGAGAGAGAGGGTGAGTTGAGGTAGGTAGGGATCCTGTGGGGTCCACAGGTCCTGAGATGATCCTGTGGGGTCCACAGATCCTGAGGTGTCAAGGATTATCATCCCTGCACTAATGAGGCATGTAAAACGCCCTCTGCATGCAATCCTGGTGTTCAACACCAGATTGATGCTTGTTTCTGGCGTTGAACACCAACTTCATGCTTGTTTTGGGCGTTCAACGCTCATTTACAGCATGTTTCTGGCGTTGAACACCAGTTCCATGCTTGTTTCTGGTGTTCAGTGCCAACTCTCCTCAGGGTGTATTCCTGGCATTTAAACACCAGGATGCTGCTTGTTTCTGGTGTTCAACGCCAGATCCATGCTCTGTTCTGGCATTGATTGCCAGCCAGATGCTCCTTACTGGCTAAATGCCAGTAAGCCCTTCCTCCAGTGTGTGCTTTTTCTTCTATTGTTTTTTATTCTGTTTTTAATTTTAGTATTTATTTTGTGACTCCAAATGATCATGAACCTAATAAAACATAAAATAAAAATAAAAATAAAAATAGAATTAGATAAATAAAAATTGGGTTGCCTCCCAATAAGTGCTTCTTTAATGTCAATAGCTTGACAGTGGGCTCTCATGGAGCCTCACAGGTGATCAGGTCAATGTTGTAGACTCCAACACCAAACTTAGAGTTTGGATGTGGGGATTCAACACCAAATTTGGAGTTTGGCTGTGGCCTCCCAACATCAAACTTAGAGTTTGATTGTGGGGGCTTTGTTTGACTCTGTATTGAGAGAAGCTTTGCATGCTTCCTCTCCATGGTTGCAGAAGAATATCCTTGAGCTTTAAACACAAGGTAGTCCCCATTTAATTGAAGGACCAATTCTCCTTTGTTAACATCTATCACAGCTCCTGCTGTGGCTAGGAAAGGTCTTCCAAGGATGATGCATTCATCCTCTTCCTTCCTAGTGTCTAAGATTATGAAATCAGCAGGGATGTAAAGGCCTTCAACCTTTACTAATACGTTCTCTACCAATCCATAAGCTTGTCTTACTGACTTGTCTGCCATTTGTAATGAGAATATGGCAGGCTGTACCTCAATGATCCCTAGCTTCTCCATTACAGAGAGTGGCATAAGATTTATGCCCGACCCTAGGTCACACAGAGCCTTCTCAAAGGTCATGGTGCCTATGGTATAGGGTATTAAGAATTTACCAGGATCTTGTCTCTTTTGAGGTAAAGTTTGTTGAATCCATGTATCTAGTTCACTAATGAGCAAGGGAGGTTCACCTTCCCAAGTCTCATTACCAAACAATTTGGCATTCAGCTTTATGATGGCTCCTAGATATTGAGCTACTTGCTCTCCAGTTATATCTTCAACCTCTTTAGAGGAAGAATAGTCTTCAGAGCTCATGAATGGTAGAAGGAGGTTTAATGA
>NC_029776.3:38064904-38066246 GCF_000817695.3 Arachis duranensis | reverse complement strand
GGGAGAGTACTAGGAGGAGTTTCAGTGACTTTCTTACTCAGCTGGCCCACTTGTGCCTCCAAATTTCTGATGGAAGACCTTATTTCACTCATGAAACTTAAAGTGGCCTTAGACAGATCAGAGACTATATTGCTAAGTTAGAGGTGCTCTACTCAGAATTCTCTGTCTGTTGCTGAGAAGATGATGAAAAAGGCTTGCTGTTGCTGAGCTTGTTTCTTCCACCATTATTAAAGCCTTGTTGAGGCTTTTGTTGATCCTTCCATGGGAAATTTGGATGATTTCTCCATGATGAATTATAGGTGTTTCCATAAGGTTCACCCATGTAATTTACCTCTGCCATTGCAGGGTTCTCAGGATCATAAGCTTCTTCTTCAGAAGATGCCTCTTTAGTACTGTTGGATGCATTTTGCCATCCATTCAGACTTTGAGAAATCATGTTAACTTGTTGAGTTAACATTTTGTTCTGAGCCAATATGGCATTCAGAGCATCAATTTCAAGAACTCACTTCCTCTGAGGCATCCCATTATTCACATAATTCCTCTCAGAAGGGTACATGAATTGATTATTTGCAACCATATCAATAAGTTCTTGAGCTTCTGCAGGCGTTTTCTTTAGGTGAATGGATCCACCTGCAGAATGGTCCAGTGACATCTTGGAGAACTCAGATAGGCCATAATAGAATATATCCAGAATGGTCCACTCTGAAAGCATGTCAGAAGGACACCTTTTGGTCATCTGTTTGTATATTTTCCAAACTTCATAGAGGGATTCACCTTCTTTTTGTTTGAAGGTCTGAACATCCACTCTAAGCTTGCTCAACTTTTGAGGAGGAAAGAACTTAGCCAAGAAAGCCACGACCAGCTTATCCCATGAGTCCAGGCTATTGAAGCCAGGGCATTTTGGCCAGTTTCACTGACCTTTTTTTTACTGTTTTTAGGTAATTTCATGCATTTTTTTAGGAAATAAGTTAGTTTTGGGCATATATTCACTCAGACCTTGATTCAAGCATACATTGTGCATTTTACATTATTTCATGAGGATTTTGCATGATTTTAATGACAAAATTGTATATTGCATTACCCATGACTTGGACTAGAACTTTGATGCACTCTATTGCTTGATTTCAGGACCAAAGGAAGCAAGGAATGGGAGGTAACTTGCAAAGTTAAGGAGAAAAGTGATTGCCAAAAACACTCTCAAAAGCCATCAATGCCCACGTTAAAGAGTCACGTTAACTAAGTTAACGTGAACTCTAACGTGGAGAAGAGAAGTTGAGCCAACGTTAGTGACACTCAACATTGTCACTAACGTTGGCCTAAGGTGCAAAGAGCCACGTTAACT
>NC_029776.3:38057272-38064542 GCF_000817695.3 Arachis duranensis | reverse complement strand
TAACGTTCTCGAAGGTTGGCAAAAGCCACGTTAGAAGCCACGTTAACCTAGTTAACGTGAGCTTTAACGTGAAAGAAGGGGAACACTCGAACGTTAGTGACAATGTTGAGTGTCACTAACGTTCTCGAAGGCTAACAAGGCAACGTTAAAAGCCACGTTAACCCAGTTAACGTGGGCTTTAACGTGAGGCAAAGGGGTGCATGGCAATGTTAGTGACAATGTTAAGTGTCACTAACGTTCTCGAACTTGTATTTTCACTAAATGTTAAATACCCCTAACGTCTTGAGCTAAAGTCTATGCCCACTTCACACTATCTCTCTGCAAGTAAGCCAAGCCCAATTGAAGAACGGAACTGCTTCAAGCTCAAAGATCCAGAGGCCCAAGACTTGAAGAGCTAACTAGAAGCTGAGAAGAGTAGTATATATAGGAGTAGTTTTGAAAGAGAGAGAGCTTTTTTTGGGGAGGAGGTAGGAAAGAAAACTACTCTTTGTATTTACTTTCTTTGCACTTCTAGCTTTATGATGTATTCTCCATCTTTGATTTTGATTTCTAGAGCTATGAACAACTAAACCCCTTTCATTGGGTTAGGGAGCTCTGTTGTAATTTGATGGATCAATACTAATTTTCTTATTCTTCTTCTATCTTTCCTTTTTGATTTTACTTGAAAGCTTTTGATCTTCATCCAATTGGATAGTGATCTTGGAAAAGAAGCTATTCAAACATGGATCTCTTCGGATCCTTGAAAGAGGAATGAAAAGATTAGCTAGAAATGCTTTCTCATGCTGGACCAAATTGAGTGTGGATGGGTATGTGGCTATAACCCTCTAAGCATTTGATTGGGAAGTGCATGAGGTATAATCAGTGACCACACTCCATCTCTTCTCATGAGCAATTGACCAAGGAATTGGCTATTGATCAAGATTTGAGAGATTGAATTACGAGAAATTGTGATTCAATCACTTAAGATTGCCAAGGAGATCAATGAGTGCATTGATTGAGGAAGAGATGAAAATGAAATTGATCCGGAGAATGCAACATCTCCTAAGCCCAATGAACTCCCCATTTATGATCTTACCCATTCTCTTTAATTTCTGCAATTTACTTTTATGAGCAATTCCCCCATTCCCATTTACAATTATGTTATTTAATTTCAGCTATTTACTTTCTCGCCATTTTAATTTCTGCAATTATCAACTCTATTCATGGATTCGCTCAACTAGATCATTCCTCTGATTAAAGTTGCTTGATCAATCAATCCCTGTGGGATTTGACCTCACTCTATTGTGAGTTTTTACTTGACGACAAATTCGGTACACTTGCCGAATGGGAATTTGTTGAGAGACAAGTTTTCCCCGATCAAGTTTATGGCGCCGTTGCCGGGGATTGATTGTGCATCGACAATGATTAAATTAGAGGATCACTAGATTGAGTATTTTTATTTTGTTTGCTTTAATTTTCTATTTGGTTAATTTGCTATCCGTCTTATTTTAATTCTTCCCCTCCCCTGTTTCTGAGTTTTTCTTTGCTATTTACAATTCAGTTCACTAACCCACTAACTGTTTGATATATTGCATCACTGACACTAACAAGTTATTCTAACAAGATACTTTCTGCATTGCTTTTCTTGCTTGTACTCTGTTGGTTGTATGACAGGGAGAAGAAGCGGAGCTTCAACTTCCTTTGATTCTGGACCTGAGAGAACCTTCTTAAGATTAAGAAGGGAGGCAAAAGAAAAATGTGTAGTGGGTGCTGAAGAAGAAGAGGAACACTTTGAAGAATACTTTGAAACAACCATGGAGGACCATCGTGAGGAAGAGGTGCACAACCATGGTAGAGAAGGTAGAGCAAATCCTGGTGGGGAAGATAGAAGAGTCTTGGGCTCTTACATCAACCCAAACCCAGAGAATTACAGAAGTAGCATCCAAAAACCAACCATCCATGCCAACAACTTTGAACTAAAGCCACAGCTCATCACCCTCGTTCAGAACAATTGCTCGTTCGGAGGAGGTGTCCAAGAAGACCCCAACCAACACTTAAGCACATTCCTGAGAATATGTGACACAGTGAAGTCCAATGGCATTCAACCAGACGTCTATAGACTGTTGTTGTTCCCATTCTCTCTCAGAGACAAGGCAACCAAGTGGTTGGAGTCTTTTCCAAAGGAGAGCTTGACAACTTGGGATGATGTTATGAACAAGTTCTTAGCAAGATTTTACCCCCCTCAACGAGTCAATCAGCTGAGAGCTGAGGTCCAAACTTTCAGGAAACAAGATGGTGAGACTCTATATGAAGCATGGGAGAGGTTTAAAGACCTAACAAGGAGATGTCCATCTGATATGTTCAATGAATGGGTGCAGCTGCACATCTTATATGAAGGACTGTCATATGAATCTAAGAAGGCCGTAGACCATTCATCCGGAGGTTCTTTGAACAAGAAGAAGACCATTGAGGAAGCCATAGATGTCATTGAAACTATAGCTGAGAATGACTACTTCTATGCTTCCGAAAGAGGGAATCAAGAAGGAGTTGAAGAAGAAGCAGAGGGTAACCTTGAGCAAGCCAACTACATTGGGAATTCACCTAGACAGAACCATGATCCATACTCCAAGACATACAACCCTGGATGGAGGAGCCACCCAAACTTTGGGTGGGGGAATCAGCAAGATCAAAGCCAAGACCAGAGACGTTACAACTCCAACAACAATGCAGCTCATCAACAATTCACACAGAGGACATATCAATACCCCCACATCAACACATCTCATCCATCTACCCCTAATCCCAACCTACCATCATTTGATGACAGAATCTCAAAGATAGAAACCTTCCTTGAAAGCATATGCAAAGACATTCAAGACTATAAGGTGTTCAAAGAGGAGGTGAGAGCCAGTATGAAGAATCGGGGGGAAGCAATCAAGAAGCTGGAATTCCAAGTGGGATATTTGTCTGAGAAGATTCCCAGACCTACTGATAGCTTCCCAAGTGACACGGAGAAGAATCCGAGAGGTGAAACGAAGAAAGTAAGATGGAAGGATTGCAATATGGTCACTACAAATGACAAGGAGACTGAAGACAAGCCAAGCAAGCTGTCAGAACAACCTGAAAATACCTTGGTAGAGAAGGAGAAGAAAGACCAACAAGAACCAGAAATCTCACAATAGGAGCTACTGAGACTATATGCACCATTTCCTCAACTGCTAAAGGGTGCTGTGGGAAAGAGAATGTACTCAAGGTTCTTAGACTCGTTTGCATCTTTGAATGTGAACATACCATTCATCAAGGTCATTCAGCAAATGCCAGCATTCATCAAGTATATGAAGGAACTACTTCCCAGGAAGAGCTCACTCAAAGGGGGCCAGACTATAGTGATGAACAAGGATTGCAGCACCCTCATTCAAACACAATTGCCTGCAAAAAGAAAAGACCCTGGGAGTTTTCATGTCCCTTGTGCTATAGGGGAAACAAATTTTGATAGAGCACTTTGCGATTTGGGAGCAAGCATCAACTTAATACCCCTATCCCTGGTAAAAAGGCTGTAGATCAATGAGATACTACCTACAGATGTAGTCATAAGGCTGGCTGACAAGACTCAACAGCAAGCAGTAGGAGTGGTGGAAAACGTGTTGCTCAAAGTTGGAAAATACTTTCTCCCAACAGACTTTGTCATCCTGGACATGGAAGAGAGTCATCTGCACCCAATCATATTGGGGAGACCATTTCTAGCTACTGCTAGAGCACTCATAGATGTGGAGAAAGGAGAGCTAATATTAAGGATTCATGATGAACAACTGAGCTTCAGTGTTTTCGAACTCTCACTAGAAAAAGATGAAGAGGACAAAGAACCGAGCAAAGATCATCATGAGATACTAAAGGAAGAAGCAAGCACTGAAGCACAACCAGCTCATCCTGAGATTCACTGGGTTGATGGACAAGGCGAGCAGCAAGTGCCACAGGTCAAGGAAAAATTGAAGGAACCTAAGCCACCAGAAGCTTGTAAGGACATTAACAAAAGCGCATCAAAGAAGGAGGCCACTAGGAGTAAGAAAACAGCACCAGGAGCAAAGAAGAAGGTACCAAGGGGTGGCGGAACAAGAAGATTCCTACGGAAGATTTCTCTCCAGGAGATAAAGTCATCTCAGCATACTTCACAGATATCCCCCCTAATCTCCCTACTGTACCATCTCAGCTACCTAAGGTCTTCACCATCAACAGAGTTCTCTCCTTGGAGCATGTAGAGATCATTGATACAACCAATGGATACAAGTCCACTGCCAGAGGAGAAGACTTCAAGCATTACCAACCACCATAATAAGGGGGTAACGTCAAGCTAGTGACACTAAAGAAGCGCTTCATGGGAGGCAACCCATGCTTTACATGCTTTCAGAAGTTAGTGAATAAATCAATATTCATGAATTCCAACCAAAACTTGAAAAACACGTGTGAAATTTTTATATGCAGAATATAGTGAAGAACAAGTTTGGTGTTCAAAGCATTCTTCTTAAAGCTTTGAACACAACTTTTCATCACAGTGCTCCAAACTAAGTTTGGTGTCACCCTAGGGTGCCACCAATGTGCATATGAAGATACACAGTTAGTTAGTTAGTTGGAATTCAAGAATAAACAAGTATGTTTTTATTTACTTTATTTCATTCTAGCCGTAAAGGGTGAAGCAATTTTGTTTCATTTTAATATCTGTTCTGAATTTTCTTATTTTATCTTTATAGGGAAGGAAAGTGAGCATTGATGAGGATTGATTAGACAATTTAATGGGGGAGGCTCGGCCACTTCACGAAGAGAACCATACACTTGTCCCAACAAGGAAGGCATGGGAAATGTTGCCATGCAACATTGAAAGAAGGAGAGTCTTGAAGACCGAACCAACATTCCCCATCAAGTGATGATCCTTGTCTTCCCTTCGTATGCAACCCCATCCGTCCATCAAGGAAATATTCGTGCAATCCACACCCTTCATGCACTCATGATTTTTCCTATATAAGTGAACCTTAGTGCATGCTCATTCCTTACATTCAAATCCCCACTCTTCACACTTCTGTTGGTAAACTAAACCCTTCATCACATTCTGTTTTAACCAACCCACTCTTATTCTATCCGAAGCCTCAACCCACCTCAAAACAACAATTCAAGTCATGCATCATCAAGCTCGAAGAGGCAAAAGAGAAAAGAACCCATGGAGAGTGTCCCTTTTGACGAGAAGAGATTCAAGACGGCCTTCCATGAACGAGAATTCGAGAGGATAAGGGCCAAAAAGATATTGCCAGAGTTAATCTTTCAAATCAATGCCAATGAATCACCACAGATTTTGAGAAAAATCGAACAGAGAGGATGGCAATTGCTTACCAGTCCAGAAGTTAACATCAATGACAACCTCATCAAAGAGTTTTATGCAAATGTAGTTAGAGAGGAGAAGACCAAAGCCCCCACCTACAAAAGCTATGTGAGAGGAAGAGAAGTAGACTTCAGCCCAAATGCCATAATAAGAGCTCTTCAATTGAAATTCCCTCATTTTGACGAGGAGAGTTATCAGTCAAGGATAAGTAGAAGCCCTGATAAGGATGAGCTCTCAGAGATAGCGTCAGATATCTGTGTGATAGCAGCTGATTGGGAGAGGTACTCAGATGGGAGACCAAAATTCATAAAAAGGGGAGACCTTCACCCTGAGGCCAAGGGGTGGTTTGAGCTTGTAAGAAGGTCCATCCTACCGGCTGCTAATAATTCAGAAGTTAACATCAACCGAGCCACTATGGTGCAATGCTTAGTACTAGGTGGAGAAATCAATGTGCATGAGCTTATTGCCGAAGGGATTCAAGAGTCGGCTGAGAAAGTTGATTCAGGTGCCAGGCTTTGGTACCCCAGCACAATTCTCCGCTTGTGCAACAAGGCTAAGGTAGTATTTGAGGACAGCAGTCCAGACTGGGTGAACCCAGGGAAGCCGGTCACACTTGAGCGCATGGTCCATACCTCACTTGCTCAACAACTAAGAAGGCCATATATAGGAAGGCACAGAGCCCAGGAAGAAGTTCATCAAGAGGAGTATCATCAGGAAGATTACCAACAAGAAGAGCAACACAACCCAGCCAACCTCAATATGAGTCATATCTTACATGCCATTGAGGATTTGGAGATGAAACATATGGAGGGACAAAAGCAAATACTTGCCATGCAGTCCAAATGGATGAAGCAACAAGAAGAGTGGCAGAAACAACACATGGAGCAGCAACAGGAGCAATATTCACAACTCACTCAAGCCCTACACCAAGTAACAGAGAGGCAAGAGCGTCAAGACAAACACCTTCAAGAGCTCAACCAGTGGCAATTAGCTCAGATGAAATCATTTAATGAGTTTAGCGTACTGAATGAGGGAAGGCAGTTGCATAGAGAGGAATTCAGTGTAAACACTCAAGCCAAATTGAGCTATATGTCTGATAATATGCACCACCTACATTATGCCATTCCCACATATGAGGAGGTCCAAAAAGAGTTTGTTGAACGAGAAGAAGGGAAGGTGAAACCGCAGAAGGAAACTCTGAAGAAAAAAATGGAAGATGCGGGCTTCTGGAAGAAACTACTTGGAAAAAGCAAAGGGAGTGGGAGCATAAGCACTCAAGAAAAGCACCAAGAGGACAAGCATGGAGGGGAGCATGAGCAACCACATGAGTAAAAGGTGGTGGAGCTCCTTTCTTGTTTTTTAGTTTATATTATCAATAAGGAGGATCTTGTATGAAATAGGACATGCCTCCATATTAGCTAGACAACTTTCAATTATGCATTCTAAATTTTATGATTAAGAAGTCAATGCTTGCTAGCCTTTATGTTACTGCATTCGTATCTTTACTTATTGTATGTTTGTTCTTAGAATCAAATGAAGAGAGAATGTTTATGTTTTGAAAGACCAGAGTAGAGTTCATAATATGGAAGTGCATTCATGAATCTTTGGGGGTAGTCATAAGTTAGCTAAGTTGGTTCAACCACAAGGTTAGGATGACAACTATCTATCTTGAATGCTTTACTTTTGATATACCCATGAGACTAAGATAACAACAAGATCCTAATAAGAGAAAAGGGAAATAACAAGGGAAGTGAAAAACAAAAGAAAAAGAGTAAGCAATAAGGCTAGGCACCAATGGTTTACCCTAAGACATGTGTCTGTGGTGCTCCTGTGTGAGGGATCTGCTTGGATGAATAAGCTCTTTGGGGTGCTTTATCACCTGGTAACTTGGGTTAACTAACTCGGGATTATCAGCTGAAAATT
>NC_029776.3:38055425-38055969 GCF_000817695.3 Arachis duranensis | reverse complement strand
TCTCGAAGGTTGGCAAAAGCCACGTTAGAAGCCACGTTAACCTAGTTAACGTGAGCTTTAACGTGAAAGAAGGGGCACACTCGAACGTTAGTGACAATGTTGAGTGTCACTAACGTTCTCGAAGGCTAACAAGGCAACATTAAAAGCCACGTTAACCCAGTTAACGTGGGCTTTAACGTGAGGCAAAGGGGTGTATGGCAACGTTAGTGACAATGTTAAGTGTCACTAACGTTCTCGAACTTGTATTTTCACTAAATGTTAAATACCCCTAACGTCTTGAGCTAAAGTCTATGCCCACTTCACACTATCTCTCTGCAAGTAAGCCAAGCCCAATTGAAGAACAGAACTGCTTCAAGCTCAAAGATCCAGAGGCCCAAGACTTGAAGAGCTAACTAGAAGCTGAGAAGAGTAGTATATATAGGAGTAGTTTTGAAAGAGAGAGAGCTTTTTTTGGGGAGGAGCTAGGAAAGAAAACTACTCTTTGTATTTACTTTCTTTGCACTTCTAGCTTTATCACGTATTCTCCATCTTTGATTTTGATTTC
>NC_029776.3:38048362-38055390 GCF_000817695.3 Arachis duranensis | reverse complement strand
AATTGACCAAGGAATTGGCTATTGATCAAGATTTGAGCGATTGAATTGCAAGAAATTGTGATTCAGTCACTTAAGATTGCCAAGGAGATCAATGAGTGCATTGATTGAGGAAGAGATGAAAATGAAATTGATCCGGAGAATGCAACATCTCCTAAGCCCAATGAACTCCCCATTTCTGATCTTACCCATTCTCTTTAATTTCTGCAATTTACTTTTATGAGCAATTCCCCCATTCCCATTTACAATTCTGCTATTTAATTTCACTCATTTACTTTCTCGCCATTTTAATTTCTGCAACTATCAACTATATTCATGGATTTGCTCAACTATATCATTCCTCTAATTAAAGTTGCTTGATCAATCAATCCCTGTGGGATTCGACCTCACTCTATTGTGAGTTTTTACTTGACGACAAATTCGGTACACTTGCCGAATGGGAATTTGTTGAGAGACAAGTTTTACCCCGATCAGCTATCTTTAGGCTGTGAGTCCAACCATGTTCTAGCTCTGTCTCTTACAGCAAAAGGGAAAAGCATGAGCCTGTAGACTTCAAGATCTACTCCATTAGTCTTAACAGTCTCACAGATCTGTAAGAACTCAGTTAAAAACTGATAGGGATCTTCTGATGGAAGTCCATGAAACTTGTAGTTCTGTTGCATTAGAGCAACTAGTTGAGGTTTCAGCTCAAAATTGTTTGCTCCAATGGTAGGGATTGAGATGCTTCTTCCATCAAACTTGGAAGTAGGAGTAGTATAATCACCAAGCATCCTCCTTGCATTATTGTTGTTAGGTTCGGCTGCCATGTTCTTTTCTTGTTTGAAAATTTCAGCAAGGTTGTCTCTGGATTGTTGTATTTTAGCTTCTCTTAGTTTCCTTTTCAGAGTCCTTTCAGGTTCAGGGTCAGCTTCAACAAGAATGCCTTTTTCCTTGTTCCTGCTCATATGAGAAAAAAGAGAACAGAAAAGGAAGAGAAATCCTCTATGTCATAGTATAGAGATTCCTTTATGTTAGTAAAAGAAGAAAGGGATAAAAGAAGGAAAAGAGTTAAGAATCCAAACACAAGGGGTAAGATAGGTTTGAATTCTTGAGATGAAGAGAAGTGTTAGTAAATAAATAAATAAATAAAAGAAGAAGAGAGAGAGAGAGAGAGAGGAGAAATTCGAAAATTGTTTTTGAAAAACAGTTAGTGATTTTCGAAAATTGAGAGAGGAAATAAAATTAAAATTAAAATTTGAAACAATTAGTTAATTAAAAGAATTTTGAGAAAGAGGGAAGTAATTTTCGAAAATTAGAGAAGAGAAAGTAGTTAGGTGGTTTTGAAAAAGATAAGAAACAAATAAAAAGTCAATTAGTTAGTTGAAAAAGATTTGAAACTCAATTTTGAAAGGATAAGAAGTTAGAAAAGATATTTTGAAATCAAATTTTTGAAAAAGATATTTTAAAAAGATATGATTAAAAAAGATATTTTGAAAAAGATTTAATTTCAAAATTTAAAATTGATTACTTGACTAACAAGAAACTAAAATATATGATTCTAGAATTTAAAGATTGAACCTTTCTTAACAAGAAAGTAACAAACTTCAAATTTTTGAATCAATCACATTAATTGTTAGTAAAGTTTTCGAAATTTTGAAATAAAGATAAGAAAAAGATTTAAAAAGATAAGATTTTTTTAAAACTGAAAATTTGACTTGACTTATAAGAAATAGCTAAGTTTTAAAAAATTTTGACTAAGTCAACTCAAATTTTTCGAAATTTTGAGAAAAATAAGGAAAAAATATTTTTTTAATTTTTTTAATTTTTAATGACGAGAGAGAAAAACACAAAAATGACTCACAACATGAAAATTATGAATCAAAACGCATGATGCATGCAAGAACACTATGAATGTCAAGATGAACACCAAGAACACTTTGAAGTTCAAGATGAACATCAAGACTTATTTTTGAAAAATTTTCAAGAAAAGAAAACATGCAAGACACCAAACTTAGAAATTCTCAATTCTTAGACACTAAGAATTTAAGAATGCATATGAAAAACAACAAAACACACAAAACAAGAAAATATGAAGATCAAATTAGAAGACTTACCAAGAACTACTTGAAGATCATGAAGAATTCAATGCATGAGTTTTCGAAAAATGCAAAAGTTTTTAAAACATGCAATTGACACCAAACTTAAAAATTGACTCAAGACTCAAACAAAAAACACAAAATATTTTTAATTTTATGATTTTATGATTTTTTTTTCGAAAATTTCTTTTTGGAAAAATGAAAACAAAATAAAAAGAATTTTTGAAAGATTTTTGAAAACTTTTTGAAAAGAATATTACCTAATCTGAGCAACAAGATGAACCGTCAGTTGTCCAAACTCAAACAATCCCCGGCAACGGCGCCAAAAACATAGTGCACGAAATTGTGATCTATAACAATGGCATTCAACTTGGTATGCGCATCTACTAAGTCAGCACTTTCTTCACAACTCCGCACAACTAACCAGCAAGTGCACTGGGTCGTCCAAGTAATAAACCTTACATGAGTAATGGTCGATCCCACGTGGATTGTTGGTATGAAGCAAGCTATGGTCATCTTGTAAATCTCAGTTAGGCGGATAATAAATGGTTATGGAATTTTTGAATAATAATAATAAATAAACAGAAAATAAAGATAGAAATACTTATGTAAATCATTGGTGAGAATTTCAGATATGTGTCTGGAGATGCTTTGTCCCTGTTGGATCTCTGCTTTCCTACTACCTTCTTTCAATCCTTCTTACTCCTTTCCATGGCAAGCTGTATGTAGGGCATCACCATTGTCAATGGCTACTTCCCATCCTCTCAGTGAAAAATGTCCAAATGCTCTTGTCACAGCACGACTAATCATCTGTCGGTTCTCAATCATGTTGGAATAGAATCCATTGATTCTTTTGCGTTTGTCATCACGCCCAACAATCGCGAGTTTGAAGCTCGTCAAAGTCATTCAATCCATGAATCCTACTCGAAATACCACAAACAAGGTTTAGACTTTTCAGATTCTCATGAATGCCGCCATCAATTCTAGCTTATACCACGAAGATTCTGATTAAGGAATCCAAGAGATATCGTTCGGTCTAAGGTAGAACGGAAGTGGTTGTCAGTCACGCGTTCATAGGTGAGAATGATGATGAGTGTCACGGATCATCACATTCGTCATGGTGAAGTGCAACGAATATCTTAGAATAAGAATAAGCATGAATTGAATAGAAAATAGTAGTAATTGCATTAAAACTCGAGGTACAACAGAGCTCCACACCTCTTAATCTATGGTGTGCAGAAACTCCACCGTTGAAAATAAATAAGTGATAGTGGTCCAGGCATGGCCGAATGGCCAGCCCCCAAAATATGATATGAAATTCAGAATTAGGGAGAAGGACCAAAGACGTGGTCAAAGAGAAACGTCTAAAACAATAAAAAGTTCTATTTATACTAGACTAGCTACTAGGGTTTACAGAAATAAATAATTGATGCAAAAATCCACTTCCGGGGCCCATTTGGTGTGTGCTTGGGCTGAGCTTGAGCTTTACATGTGTAGAGGCTTCTTTTGAAGTTAAACACCAAGTTGTAACGTGTTTTTGGCGTTTAACTCTGGTACGTGACGTGTTTCTGGCGTTTGACTCCAGAATGCAACATGGAACTGGCGTTGAGTGCCAATTTGCATCGTTTAATCTCGAATAAAGTATGAACTATTATATATTGCTGGAAAGCTCTGGATGTCTAGTTTCCAATGCCATTAAGAGCGCGCCATTTAGAGTTCTGTAGCTCTAGAAAATCCATTTCGAGTGCAGGGAGGTCAGAATCCAACAACATCAGTAGTCCTTTGTCAGCATTCTATCAGAGTTTTGCTCAGGTTCCTCAATTTCAGCTAAAAAATACCTGAAATCACAGAAAAAATACAAACTCATAGTAAAGTCCAGAAATGTGAATTTAGCATAAAAACTAATGAAAACATCCCTAAAAGTAGCTAGATCCTACTAAAAACTACCTAAAAATAATGCCAAAAAGCGTATAAATTATCCGCTCATCATATACGCTACTATATATGAAATATTTTATATTGAGATATTAATTGTGGTAAATATTAATACTAGTATTTTCTATTTATACTTATTTTATATTGATTATATCTTCCTAAGTTACTTATTTATTCTACAACACGTTATCAGCACGAAGCTCTAACAAAATTTTAGGAAGACTTCAGGTAACAAATTTTTATTATGTCAAATCTCTTGATGCTAAAAATAATTATTTATCATGGATACTAGATGCTAAACTCCATCTTGATTCAATGGATCTTGGAAATACCATTGGGGCTGTAACTAATACATTCAGAAGGATAAAGCCAAAGCTATGATTTTCCTTCGTCGTCATCTTGACATATGATTGAAAAATGAATATCCCACATTAAAAGATCCTGCAGATCTATGGAAAGACCTTGAAGAAATATATAATTATCAAAAGAAGGTGATACTTCCTCAAACCCGATATGTTAGAGAAAAATTTCTCGACCTTCCATGCCTCGAATGGCTTCTGCAGCAGCAGTATCGAGAAAAAGGATTTAAAATTTTTTTTTAGCTAATTTCTTGCTTTCTTATTGCTAAACGCAACAATGAGTTGCTCTTAAGAAATCATGAAGCGCGCCCAGCTGGCGCCGCCCCATTTCCTGAAGCAAATGCGGCAAATTATAACCCTAAAAGAGGTAAATGGCAAGATTTTGATAACAAGAAAAATTATGGAAGGAAAAGAAATTATATTCACAAGAAAAGATCTCACCAGAAGTGGGATAAAGAAAGAAACAATGGGCAAAGTATATCAATTGAGGATAAATGCTTCCGTTGTGGTGGAAAGGGTCATTGGTCACGTACCTGTCGTACCCCAAGGCACATAGTTGATCTTTATCAAGCATCCTTGAAAAAGGATGACAAAGGAAAGGAAACAAATTTTGTTTCAAATGATAAAAATTCCACCACTCATTATGATGTATCTAATTTCTTTAAGGATTCTGAAGAAAATATTGGCTATTTGATCAATGATGGAATATTTTGATATATGTATGTGTTTGTTAAGTATTCATGTGAATAATTTTACTGTGCATGTACTTCTACTCATTTTATTATTATTATCATTTGTTTTTGAAGAAAATTGGCAAGGACATATTCTGAAGATATTTGCCTTGCGGATAGTGCAAGGTCGCACACTATTCTTAAAAGTAATATATATTTTACCCATCCTGTGTCAAAAGAAGAATATGTTAATACTATTATTGGCTCAAGCAATGTGATAAAAGGCTCCGGTAGAGCTATAATTTTGTTTCCTGGAGGAACAAAATTCATAATAAATAATGCACTACTGTCTACGAAGTCTCTAAGAAACTTGTTGAGGTTCAAAGATATTCGGCGAAATGGATATCATATTGAAACAATGAATGAGGAAAATCATGAGTACTTTTGTATCACAACTAATGATTTAAATAAAAATGTTGTATTAGAAAAGTTACCCTCACTTTCATCTGGATTGTATTTGATGAGTGGATAATTTATACGCTTTTTGGCATTGTTTTTAGTATGTTTTTAGTATGTTTTAGTTAGTTTTTATTATATTTTTATTAGTTTTTATTTAAAATTCACTTTTCTGGACTTTACTATGAGTTTGTGTGCTTCTTTATGATTTCAGGTATTTTCTGGCTGAAATTGAGGGACCTGAGTAAAAATCTGATTCAGAGGCTGAAAAGGACTGCAGATGCTGTTGGATTCTGACCTCCCTGCACTCGAAGTGAATTTTCTGGAGCTACAGAAGCCCAATTGGCGCACTCTCAATTGCTTTGGAAAGTAGACATCTTGGGCTTTCCAGAAATATATAATAGTCCATACTTTGCCCGAGATTTGATGGCCCAAAAAGGCATTCCAAGTCAGCTCAAGAATTCTGGCGTAAAACGCCGGAACTGGCACAAGAATGGGAGTTAAACGCCCAAACTGGCACAAAAGCTGGCGTTTAACTCCAAGAAAAGTCTCTACACATGGAAGCTTCAATGCTCAGCCCAGGCACAAGCACACTCCAAGTGGGCCCGGAAGTGGATTTTTATTCATTTTTGTAAACCCTAAGCTACTAGTTCTCTATAAATAGGACTTTTTGCTATTGTATTTAAATCTTTTGATCACTTTAGATCTTAGGATCATCTTGGGACGTCTAGTTCCTAGATCATGGGGCTGGCCTCTCGGCCATGCCTAGACCTTGTTCTTATGTATTTTCAACGGTGGAGTTTCTACACACCATAGATTAAGGTGTGGAGCTCTGATGTACCTCGAGTATTAATGCAATTACTATTGTTCTTCTATTCAATTCAGCTTATTCTTGTTCTAAGATATTCATTCGCACCCAAGAACATGATGAATGTGATAATTATGTGACGCTCATCATCATTCTCACTTATGAACGCGTGCCTGACAACCACTTCCGTTCTACAAGCAAACAAGGCTTGAATGTTTATCTCTTGGATTCCTTAATCGGAATCTTCGTGGTATAAGCTAGAATTGATGGCGGCATTCAAGAGAATCCGGAAGGTCTAAACCTTGTTTGTGGTATTCTGAGTAGGATTCAAGGATTGAATGGCTGTGACGAGCTTCAAACTCCTGAAGGCTGGGCGTTAGTGACAGACGCAAAAGAATCACTGGATTCTATTCCAACCTGATTGAGAATCGACAGATGATTAGCCGTGCTGTGACAGAGCGCATTGAACATTTTCACTGAGAGGACGGGACTGTAGCCATTGACAACGATGATGCCCAACATACAGCTTGCCATGGAAAGGAGTAAGAAGGATTGTATGAAGACAGTAGGAAAGCAGAGAGACGGAAGGGACAAAGCATCTCCATACGCTTATCTGAAATTCTCACCAATGAATTACATAAGTATCTCTATCTTTATTTTATGCTTTATTCATAAATCATCTATAACCATTTGAATCTGCCTGACTGAGATTTACAAGATGACCATA
>NC_029776.3:38046521-38048200 GCF_000817695.3 Arachis duranensis | reverse complement strand
CTGCTGAAGCTTGGCTAGCCATGTCTAATCTTTTTAGACTAAAGCTTTAGACTAACATTGCATGATTCCTGGAATTCTTATTAAAAATTTTGAATCTCTTTATTTTCTTCTCCATATAATTTTCGAAAAATCTAAAAAAATTACAAAGTCATAAAAATAAAAAATATTTTATGTTTCTTGTTGAGTCTAGTGTCAGTAGTATACAAACTTCTAAGTTTGGTGTCTTGCATGCATTGTTTAGTTGATCTTAGTTTCATTTTGATTATTCTTCATTATTAAAAATCCAAAAAAATTTTTAATTTGTGTCTTTTCAAGTCAGTAATACAGAGAATTGAAGATTCAGAACATACAGCAGAGGAATTACACAGAAAAAGTTGGGCGTTCAAAATTCCCAGTGAGGAAGGAAAACTGGCGTTTAAACGCTAGCCATGGTGCCTGGCTGGGCGTTTAACGCCCAAAAGGGTAGCATTTTGGGCGTTAAACGCCAGAATGGATACCATTCTGGGCATTTAACGCCAGGATGACACAAGAGGGAAGATTTTGTTTTTAATGCAAATTTTTTTCAAGTTTCCATAATTTTTCAAAATCAAATCTTTTTCAAATCATATCTTTTCAATCATATATTTTCAAAATCAATTTCTTTCCATTTTCAAAAATACTTGCTAACAATTAATGATTTGATTCAACATTTCAAGTGTGTTGCCTTTTCTGTTGAGAAAGGTTTAATATTTGAATCATATATTTTCTTGTTAGCCAAGTCATTAATTTTCTAAATCAAATCTTTTTTAAATTATTTTTCATTCATATCTTTTCAATCATATCTCTTTAAAACCATAACTTTTCAATCATATCTTTTTAATCACATCTTTTTCAAAATAGTTTTCAATCATATCTCTTTGATTTCCAATTTCAAAAACTTTTTCAAAATAACTTTATTTTCCAAATCTTAGTTTTCAAAAATCAATTACCATTTTTTTCAAGATTTCTTTTAATTAATTCACTTTAATTTTCGAAAATTTCTTCCCCTCTTCTCACATCCTTCTAGACAACAATGCCAACAATGCAAGGAAGGTGCTGGGTGACTTTACTGCACCTACTCCCGACTTCTATGGGAGAAGCATCTTTATCCCTGCCATTGGAGCAAACAACTTTGAGCTTAAGCCTCAATTAGTTTCTCTAATGCAACAGAATTGCAAGTTTCATGGACTTCCATTGGAAGATCCTTATCAGTTCTTAGTTGAATTCTTGCAAATCTGTGACACTGTCAAGACTAATGGGGTTAACTCTGAGGTCTACAGACTTATGCTATTCCCTTTTGCTGTAAGAGACAGAGCTAGAATATGGTTGGACTCTCAACCTAAAGAAAGCCTGAACTCTTGGGAAAAGCTAGTCAATGCCTTCTTGGCAAAGTTCTTTCCACCTCAAAAATTGAGTAAGCTTAGAGTGGAAGTCCAAACCTTCAGACAAAAGGAAGGTGAATCCCTTTATGAAGCTTGGGAAAGATACAAACAATTGATCAGAAAGTGTCCCTCTGACATGCTTTCTAAATCGAGCATCATAGGTATCTTCTATGATGGTCTGTCTGAACTGTCCAAGATGTCATTGGACAGCTCTGCTGGAGGATCTCTTCATCTAAAGAAGACGCCTGCAGAAGCTCAAGAACTCATTGAAATGGTTGC
>NC_029776.3:38046076-38046346 GCF_000817695.3 Arachis duranensis | reverse complement strand
ATATGATTTCTCAAAGTCTGTCTGGAATGCAAGCTGCACCAGGCAGTACTAAGGACGCTTCATCTGAAGAAGAAGCTTATGATCCTGAGAACCCATCAATGGAAGAGGTGAATTACATGGGAGAACCCTATGGAAATACCTATAATCCTTCGTGGAGAAATCATCCAAATCTCTCATAGAAGGATCAACAGAGACCTCAACAAGGTTTCAACAACAATAACGGTGGAAGAAACAGGTTTAGCAATGGCAAGCCTTTTCCATCATCTTCTC
>NC_029776.3:38044321-38045833 GCF_000817695.3 Arachis duranensis | reverse complement strand
AAGGCCATCAACATGGCCGAACTTGGAGAGGAGAAAGAGGCAGTGAGCGCCACTGAGGAAGGCCTCAATGAACGTCCACTGATCTCCAAGGAGTTCCCTAATGAGGAACCATGGGAATTTGAGGCTCACACTGAGACCATAGAGATTCCATTGGATTTACTTCTGCCATTCATGAGCTCTGATGAGTATTCTTCCTCTGAAGAGGATGAAGATGTCACTGAAGAGCAACTTGCTAAATACCTTGGAGCAATCATGAAGCTAAATGACAAGTTATTTGGTAATGAGACTTGGGAGGATGAACCCCATGTGCTCACCAAAGAACTGGATAACTTGACTAGGCAGAAATTACCTCAAAAGAGACAGGACCCTGGGAAGTTCTCAATACCTTGTACAGTAGGCACCATGACCTTCAAGAAGGCTCTGTGTGACCTAGGGTCAAGCATAAACCTTATGCCTCTCTCTGTAATAGAGAAGCTAGGGAGTTTTGAGGTACAAGCTGCAAGAATCTCACTAGAGATGGCAGACAATTCAAGAAAACAAGCTTATGGACTTGTAGAGGATGTTCTGGTAAAGGTTGAAGACCATTACATCCCTGCTAATTTCATAGTCCTAGAGACTAGGAAGTGCATGGATGAATCCATCATCCTTGGCAGACCCTTCCTAGCCACAACAAAGGCTGTGATTGATGTTGACAGAGAAGAATTGATCATTCAAGTGAATGAAGAATCCTTCGTGTTTAAGGCTCAAGGATACCCCTCTGGAACCATGGAGAGGAAGCATGAAGCGCGTCCCTCAAAACAGAGTCAAACAGAGCCCCCACAGTCAAACTTTAAGTTTGGTGTTGGGAGGCCATAACCAACTTCTAAGTTTGGTGTTGAACCCCCACATTCAAACTCTAAGTTTGGTGTTGGGAGGTTCCAACATTGCTTTGAGTATCTGTGAGGCTCCATGAGATCCCAATGTCAAGCTACTGACATTAAAGAAGCGCTTGTTGGGAGGCAACCCAATGTTATATTTATCTATTTTCCTTTGTTATTTTATGTTTTTTTTATAGGTTGATGATCATGGGAAGTCACAAAATCAATTGAAAAGGCAAAAATAGAATGAAAAATAGAAAGAAAAATAGCACACCTTGGAGGAAAACTTGCTGGCGTTTAAACGCCAGTAAGGGCAGCAAATGGGCGTTTAACGCCCAGTCTGGCACCATTCTGGGCGTTTAACGCCAGAAAGGGGCACCAGACTGGCGTTAAATGCCAGGAAGGGGCAAGAAGCTGGCGTTAAACGCCAGAAAGGGGCACCAGCCCGGCGTTTAATGCCAGAATTGGCAGAAGGAGCATTTTTTGCTCGCCATTGGTGCAGGGATGAATTTTCCTTGACACCTCAGGATCTGTGGACCCCACAGGATCCCCACCTGCCCCACCACTCTCTCTCTTCTTCACCCATTCACCAATCACCTCAACACCTCTTCCCCAAAAACCCCTCACCTATCAAATCCCACTATTCTCTTCACCA